>NC_091829.1:56688058-56933058 GCF_038994185.2 Dermacentor albipictus
GCTGCAATTTCTTTAAGGCAAAATTAAAATATTTAGTAGAGAAAATATTCCTAGTATAGAGTATACAGCAACATGGTTACTAGAGTATATAAAGAAAGTATTGCGAGAAGCAGAGAATGCAACATCTTCAGTTGAAATTTAAAAAACCATAAGTTGCACGACCAAGTCAATTCTCAACTCACTACTATAACACTTGAGAATTCATGGCTAGCCGAGCATGAAGTCCCACATGTAAGGCAAATTACATGCAGAGATGAAATGCAGGAAACAGGAAAATTATCTTTGCTGAGAGCTGTTTTTTTATTTCCAACAGATAAAAGAAATTGTGCAGGTCCCACAAACTGTGTGTATCGATAAACTGCTGTTTCTATGGTGTTTACATTGACTGACGATACCTGGTGGTGATGTTGACCGCATACGGTAGTGCTGAGGTCATGTTAAATGTTACCTTGCGTGCACCATTTATGTTTGTCCACGTAGTATACACAGCACATATAGCGAGAAGTGTTTGCTTGAGTTGCTGTTGTGTGCCATAGGGTTTCTTTTCTCTTCAAGAGGTTGCCCTGAGGCAAGATAGTGCGCCATTGTTTGCAGCCTGCGAGAAGGTTAGTACTGTCACTGCTTAAGATTGCGCATCGCATTATGGATAAGTGTTGGTTTGCTGGACAGCTGCTTGCGTAGTGTTGTCTTAACGCTGCAGTGCGGCTTTGCATCCACACACTCTGCGTCAGTTGTCCGCATAGACGAACTTGCAGGGTTCCTAATTTTTCGAGATAGGAGAAACATACCATGCCATAGCTTGAATTTAAATTCTTGCAGTGTGTACACAACCATTGCCATGTCTAATAGTATAGCAGTTCCTATTGAACAGACTCTAAAGGAGGCATGCTTTCTGACAGTCTTTCCCTCTGCCACACTCCTGATGATTATTACTGTTATTATTTTTATTGGTACCCCCTCTTCGAAATGGGGCAGCGACAAATAGTCATTTAGCCTGCATGAGCTAATCAGGTTTTGCTACATCTATTGAAGTCTAGCACTTGGCCTACCTCTTCTTAATCTTTTATTTCTTCTTTAAAACCTCTATTCTGATATATAGTTACCTATGCTTGTATAGATGGCAGTTCTATCAATCTCTTCCCTGCTTTGTTGTTGTTGTTCAGAATAATAGTTCCAATATGTTGTTCTCCTTAGGCAGCAGCCAGATAGCACGGCGCTGCCCTTGTTGCTATACAGATCTTCCTTCCCGATTTTTCATATTTGTAAATCTCCATGGCCTTTCCTTGTTTCCATCATTTGCACCCAATTTATCATCTCTGTATCTCTCACTTTCTTTCTGATAGATTGTGGTTGTCTATTTCACTTTCAAATACCCTGTACAAGGTTGCCAACTTCCTTGACCTGTTCCTTCATTCCGTGTACTCTCATCCCATGTCTGCAAGCTGCCACGAGTGAAGAGTGGTAAGCTTGTTATTCACCCATTCCATGACTGCTTTGGCTCTACCTACTCTCCGTCTCCTCTCTCTACCTCATCTCTACTTTTCTGTCTCCTCTCTGGATTGTTGCACAAGTACAAAGGTAACCGATGCAGCTTCTCTAATACATTTGTGGGAGGCTCACATGTTATTCCAGCCTTTAGGGGGCATTGTGGCTACAGCCAGGAAGCTCCAAAGACTACAGCAGGTGCCTAGGCATCTCTCGTTGGAAAGACTTCAAGACCCTGAACAAGGTATGCTTTTTGATGTCACGGTCCCTTATCCTGCACTCCTGCCACGATTATACACGTTCCCAACCACCCCTCAACGTGATGTATATGACGGAAGCAGCAACAGAGGAAAAGTGGAAAGAAGGGGTGACGAAGTGTTCAAGGAAACACAAACAGTTTATGAACGAGAAAACAATCTTACAGCTGACCGCGCAGAAGCCATAAATATTTTGTTTATGATGCCAGGGATGCTTGTTCAGGACTGTGCTTCAGTTATCCCACTGCTTTTTTCACCCGCTGCAATGAAAAGGATAATCTGGGGCTTTTTTCTGCTCGCTACTGCACTACTATGGCCACCAAACCAGAAGATGACCAGCTAGAGACTGCTTTATCGTTGACTCTTTCAAGCAGTATGAACTTTTGCTTCATGTAGCTTGAACCATCCTTGTTTTCCTCTTTGTGCTTCCCACCAATTTCGACACAGTCGCTGACATTCACAAATGCCCTTATTTGGCTCATAACTGTGGATGACGGAGGCCACAGTGAACTTGGCATCCCCCAAATGGCAAACGAATCTTCAGCTTCTAAAATGCCAGCATAGTGCACGCACATTTTCCAAGATTCTGAGTGACGAAATCCAGTCTTTAATCACTGGTGCATGACCTGGCAAATGAAACTGTTTCACGAATGTGCACCTCTCCCGTGATTTACTTATGTAACAACACCACCTTAGAGCCCTCAAGCTCTTGCTTATGCCTAGGTGTACACAGCCCCTGCTTTCAAATTTAGTACTATCACATTAATAAATAGCAACACCAACTGAACATGAGTACATCAACCGTAACTTCTATTCTGCGCCTGCCTTGCTTGCTAACTCGTAGCAAACTCGAACATGCTACAGCAATGTGGGACCCTAGCACAAACAACCTAATCCAGCCTCTGGAACTTCTGAAACATAATGCCGACTGACCCATTTTCTGAACATTACAACTGCCGCACCAGCATTAAGCACCATAAAGGCATCACTTGGTCTTTCCTTTCTTGTTTCGTGTCATATTTCTGCCTGCACCTATTTCACAAAATATACTATACTACATTCCTTCTCTCCACTTTCTTACATACTGACTATAATTGACAGACGAGCTGTACTCTAGGGTGGTTGCTTGGGCTAGTTGGTAATTCATGATCAAAAATAGCGTACAGCGCAAAGGACAAGGACAGTGATAGACGACATACACAGCGCTGTGTATGTCGTCTATCACTGTCCTTGTCCTTCGCGCTGTACGCTATTTTTGAGCTGTACTCCTGAAAGCGTTGCAGGAAATAGTGTGTGGCTCTTCGTTTCCACAATCACTCTCTCTCTCTCTCTCTCTCCTCATGAAAAACATTGAGGTTCTGCAATGTCTAACCAAACTCTGCAGTGAATCTCTTATTGCCAGAAGATCACTCAACTGGAACCACTTTCGTAGATGCATACTTACCATCGCCACCTACCTATTGCTTTTTTTCTACTCTATACTATTGTATACAAAGGATTTTTGGATATATACATTATTACAGAATTAAATGTAACTACTTTCCTTCACAATACATACGGCCCAAAAGATATTACTAAAATTAAGTAAATTGATGAGGGTTACTGAGCAGGGCCCAGACAATAAAATGAAGACCAATCTTGAGTATTGCTTCTGTACATAACATTACTGTGGTTGTGTGAGTGGGGTTGCTAGGTCATGCGAAGGGGTATAATTACACTGGAGTCACTTAGCGCAGTCACTGAATTGGGACTGCCAAATCTCCGTCTTTATTTTCAGCACTGTACGCGTGTACGCTTTTTTTCAGTCTCTATTTCTTTTTCCTTTCTTTGTTTTTTCTTTGCTTGTCAGATGATGATCAACGAAGACATCTCAGGCTGCGCTCAGCAGTCACGGCCAACCTCTGCTTAATTATCTATGTAACGAACAGCATCGCACACCATATGGTCAAACATAAGAGGTGCTAACAGCACAGGTAACACTTGCTGATTAAGCAGGGAACAGCTAGCCAAAAACAAAATTATTGCAGCCTATATAATAAACAAGTCAACTTGATTGCATCTATCAGACACTTACACGACGCGTCAAAGCTTCGGGGTTCAGGGATGGAACGTGACTCTCTCACACCACTTGCAGATTGCGAAAAGTGTTGAAATTTCTCTAAGGTGCCCTCAACTATCCCATTTTATTTTTTTCCCTCCCTCACTTTTAATTTTCCTCGTTTATTACGACACCCGCATGATTCGCGTTCAGTGGCGTACTTAGATGTAGCGCAAACACAAACGAGAGAGAAGAATGCCAAACAGCATTTCATTCACACGACACATGCACACACTGTTCTTCCACCCATACACATGTTGCACCAGATATAGATAACTATTGAATGGATAATTAGTGCACCCAAACACAATGCGACAAAATGGAGCCAATTTTGTTCCCTCATCAGCAAGCAGATGACACCAGACTTTCCTCAACACTTTCCACCGCAGGAGACCAATCGTGAAGAGGCTCCTGACCCGCTCTGTCCTGATTGCTTTCTGAGGCTCAGGAAGCTTCTGGGCGTTTCTATAAAAGTGTGCGAACGGTATAAATTGTTGGTCGCGACCAAGGTGAGGCAGATCACTAATTCACTGCAACGGAAGTGTTCTGAAACGAAAGTAACTACCATAGCGCAATCACCATGCCTAGCCACATGAAAACCGACATACCGGCCATTGGCATCAACCTGGGCACCACGTATTCCTGCATAGGTGTCTTAAAGCACTATGGGTCGAAATCATTGCCAATGACCAAGGCTACCACACAATGCCGGGCTACATAGCCTTTACAGATAGGGAACAGCTGATCCGAAGTGTTGACAAGGTGGAGGTGGCCATGAACCCGGAGAACACGGTGTTCGACACCTTGAGGCGCATCGCACGCCACTATGACGATCCCAAGATAAAGGAAGACCTGCACCAATAGCCCCTCAAGGTGTAGAATGGCTGTGGTAAGCCCAAGATCAGCGTCGAGTTCAAAAGCAAGCGCAAACACTTCAACCTGGAGATCAGCGCCGTGGTCCTGACCAAGATGAAGGAGATGGCAGAAGCATACCTGGGAAAGCAAGTGAGCGACGCCGTCATCACGGTGCCTGCTTACTTCAAGGACTTCAAAAGGCAGGTCCCCAAGGATGCCAGTACCATAGCGAATCTGAACGTGCTGCGTATCATCAACGAACCTACTGCAGCCGCTCTCGCGTACAAACTCGACAAGAACCTCCACATTGAGAAGAATGTCTTCATCTTTAACGTAAGAGGCGGAACCTTCGACACCTCCACGCTGACCATCAATGAGAGCTCCATGTTCAAGGTCTGCTCCCCGGCTGGAGACACGCACCTAGGAGGCGAGCACTTCTACAACCGGATGATTGAACACTTCATGCAAGAGTTCCAGTGCAAGCACCACAAGAACCTCAGAGCAAATCCAAGAGCAGTGCAGAGATTGCGCACCACCTGCAAGCGTGTCAAGAGGGCCCTGTTCAGCTCTACCGAGGTGAGCATCGAATGAATGAATGAATGAATGAATGAATGAATGAATGAATGAATGAATGAATGAATGAATGAATGAATGAATGAATGAATGAATGAATGAACATTTGATGTTTAATGGCGCAAGGGCCAAGTATGACCAAAGAGCGCCATGTCTGTGGTAATGAGTTTGCAGTGTAATTATGATTTCTGTGAAGTTGGTGAAACGTGGCTGTAAAGGGGCCTTAAAAATAGTCGCTCTAAAGCGCGTAAAATTTGTATAATAAGAATATGGTGATGACGCAAGCATCGAGATTGATGTGCTTTTCGAAGGCATCGACTTCTACAGCAAGATCACCAGCGCCCGCTTTGAGGAGCTCTGCATGGACCAGTTCCGAAGCACGCTCATACCGATATATGGAGCGCACACTCAGCGACGCCAAGATGGACAAGTCACAGATCCAAGACTGAATAGTTTCACGTTGGTGGGCGGCTCTACACAGATCCCTAAAGTGCAGAAGCTGCTTCGGGACTTCTTCAATGGAAAGGAAAATGGGGATCAAGCCCGATGAGGCCGACGCATACGGAGCAGTGTTGCAGGCAGCTGTCCGGAGCGGCAACTCGAGCGAGGCCATCCACGATATGCGACTGGTCGACGTGGCTCCGCTGTCCATGGTCATCGAGACGGTGGGCGGAGTCATGACGGGCATCGTGGAACAGAACACGCCCATCCCTTGCGAGACATCTAAGATCTTTACCACTTACTCGAACAAGCAGCCCGCAGTCACCATCCAGCCAGGTCTTCAAAAGCGAGCGTGCCCTCACCAAAGACAACCCCCAACTATGAACATTCAACCAGAACGGCATCCTGCCGGCACCTCGTGATTTTCCCTGAGATCGAGGTGACCCCTGACATGGATACCAACAGAATCCTGCAGGTCTAGGCTCCACAGGAGAGCATCTGCATCACTCACAACAAGGGCTGTCTTTCCAAGGAGGACATTGAGTGCACGCTCGCCAAAGCCGAGAAGTTCAAGCAAGAAGACAAGGTTCAGAGCGAAAGGGTGGCTTCTAGGAACTCTCTAGAATCTATGCCTATCGTGTCAAGCAGGCAGCTGAAGGAAGAGGAGACAAGCTATCTGCTGCAGACAAAGACACTGTGATCTCCAAGTGTCGCGAGACCATCTCTTGGATCGATGACAACAGCCTGGCTGAGAAGGACGAGTACGAACACTGCCTCAAGGAACTCCAGCAAGCCTGCGTGCCCATTATGAGCAAGCTACGTCAAGCGCAGGGGCTGAAGCACAGGTCTACACCACACCACTCCGGACCTACTGTTGAAGAAGTAACTAAACCAATCAAATGTAAAGTAGTCACTCATTTGTCATGGTAGCGTTAATCATCTCTTCATAATCATTTAGTTTATCCCTTGTACATAAAGATTGTTTAGTGAAACACCACAATAAAGGCACAGTTTATCTTTGACGTGTGCTGTACTTTATTTAATGATGCTGCAATGTATGTAGTCCCACCTCACCACCATAAATAAGCAATGGACACATGAGACTTCATATTCATGAAGAACAATGATCACAATGACCTTAAATTGTGGCGTAAGTATCAACTTGGAAATTAACGACGTGTGATAGCTAGGTTACAGCAGCGCAACATGCTAGAGTGGGACTGGCATACAAACATACGTATACAAGAGATAGATACCCAAGCTGCATTTATAGGTCACCACAGGTGCATATATGGCAGGACATTAGGTGTATGAATTTATATCGAAAGAAATATTCATTGCAGATAATACAAAAATATTAGTGAAGGAGGCCTAGTTATTCAGCCTGTCTCAAAAAATAATAATCACATATAAATTTTAAGAATGACAACTCGATCACTCACGTGCACTCGTAAGTACTATAGGTGCAGGACACAATTTTTCGCAAAGAAAAACAGCTTAATTCAGTTTCTATGCACTTTATAAACAACTCTAGCAGGCACTAGACTTTTCTTTCAACAAATCCAAAATACATTTGGCTGGCCACAGCCACTCATTTCATGTGCAAATGTCATTCAAAACTGGTTCTCAGTGTTCATCACACTTGCAGCAGAGATAGTGGAAGCACCATGCATGGCACTCAAAAAGCATGAATCGAATGGACATTTGTGCCATTTATGAATAGAATTTCATGTGCAATTGACACTTAGACTAGAATTACTGCAGAAATCCACTGTCAATAATTTGCTGATGCATGCAATTAAGATGAGATTGAGATGCCACTTAGTCGTGTGGTACCATTTCAATTCACAGAAGGAAGGGAGACCACGTTTAACAGTCATTTGAGAAATAAAATCAAGAGCCCTCTCTCACATTAGTGTGCCCTGCACAGTAGGGACAATGTTCAGAACAATGTAAATAACATTCATTACACTGCAGTAAGCTTCCACATCTCTTAGATGGCACCAAGCATGTTGGTGAAAGCACAGTATATAAAATATAGAAAAGTGAACAATGGGATGTGGGTAGCGAAAACACCTGATTAGAGCTCTTCCAGCAGGATGACCAAACTAGACAATGAGCCCAACAAATGTTGTGCAAATAGGATAACCCCAACAAAATGTGTCGTGGGGGAAGAGCGGGGGTGGGGCTGACATTTAAAACAGAGAGCCATCAGGAATGTATACCTTTCAAAAGTTCCGTAAAATCGACTGAATCTGATATAGTCACTTCATTACACGATCACCAGCTGAAGCTGTTGACATAGTAAGAGATACAAAGAGAGACTAGCAAGTGTTTTCACAAACAGGAACACAGCTGTGCAGTGACGAAGGGGTGCTGAAAAGTTCGTGGCTTTGCCACCTCGCATTTAGAATTCAAACATAAACATGGTACCATATCAAAGCTTGATATCTAGCGAGAGATGCGAGATTTTCATTGCTAGTTTAATTTCTGACAGAACCAGAGATGGCAGAGGCACAAGCAAGTTTCACGTCTGTGGAGTTACGGGGCGTCATGAAATTTTTTCGGCCCCAGGGAAAGTCTGCGGAAGAAATTCACACTGAGATGTCAGAAACATTCCGGGAGAAGCATTCTTCCTAAAGCACAGTAAAAACCCTGGTTTCTCATTTCAAGATAGGGCATTTTACCATTGAAGATGAACCTCGCAGTGTGCATCTAACAACCTCAACAGATCTGGCAACAAGCGATGCTGTCCATAAGCCAATTCTTGAAGATAGACGAATAACCACCAAAAAGATAGAACAGTCACTGGGCATTTCCTAGGAGCGTGTTGGTTTCATTACTACCAATATACCACACATGCACAAGCTTTAACCAAAGTGGGTGCCAATATCTTTGAACAGTAAACAGAAACAGGCACGAGTTAAGGCACCGAGAGCTGCTTTGGCCCATTTTGATGGTACAAAGAATTTTAAAAGCGAAGCTGTATATGGCTAGGGTTTCTTGCATTTTTGTTCTTGGTGAACAAAAACTATTATCGATGGCTTGGACCCCCTTGAGCAATGGCTAATAACCCCGTAAGCAAGCGAAAAATGCAATGACTCATAGTCCGATAAGGTTCATGGCTACTCACCTTGTGTGAATTAGCTGCGACGACACTGCCCTTGTTGTCATTGTCAGTGATTTCAATGCGGATGTGTCGGTACTGAAAAGGGAGTGGTTTACGCATTCCATTTTGCAAGCATATCCCCTGCAAAGCCACACAGATCCGTCCTAATCAACCACCCGGCGGCATACGTTCATCGATTTGACATTATCAAAGAATGTGATTGCAGTTACGAGTGAACTAAATAATGATCACCGATTAAGACAATAAAAGATTCTGTGTTCCTTTATAATTATGAATAGCCGATCAAGGGAACAAGAGTTCGGGATCACCAGTCATGATGATTATGATAATTTTTCATGAGGATAACCTTCATGTCACGTGCTAAACAGCATTGCTGGTCAACCACCTTAACAGAGTGGAATGGCTCATGATTTTTCGCTTTGGTTAGTGACCGAGGATGAGACCTGGCTGCACATTTATGAACCAGAAACCAAGGAACAGTCAAAGGAATGGCATCACAGCAGGTACCCACAATTGAAAGAGTTCCACACTCATATATCGGCCAAAAAAGTCATGGCGTCCAATTTCTGCGACAAAGACCTTTTTTTTTGTTGTTGTTGTTTTTTATTTTTTGGCAGGCACATGCCTCAGAGCTGTAGTATAACTGGAGAGAACTATATGCCAGCCTCCTGGAGTACTTGAAGGAGTCAGTAAAGGCGAAATGCCAGGGAAAATTGACCAAAGGGTTCCTTTTGGTGCAGGGCAATTCACCTTCGCACACGTTCAAAGTTGTGGCTACTGAACTGAAGACCCTAGGTTTCCAATGTTCCACCATACTCCCCATTCACTTGCCTTCCGACTACCATCTGTTTCCTAACTTGAAGAAACACATGAAGGGTCGCCATTTTAACAATTCTGTTGATGTAAAACATGCTGCTGAGAGCTGGTTTGACGATCGACCGATCACAAGATTTCTTCTTAAATATAGTAGAAAAGCTGAAGCAACGAGGTAACAATTAAGTGCGTTCTGAGGGCAGAATATGTTGAATAGCTATGTACTTTTAATACTTTGACTCTATTCTTTCTGCGCAAGCCAGGAACTTTTCTGCAACCCCTCGTAGTTAAGTCCGCTTATTAGGCAATGTGCAAGAAGGTACGTTACATTTCATTATTTCTTAAGAAAGCTTCTGGTATGCTGACGCACACAAACTTTCGTGGACAATCAGTGCTTCATGATGGTTAGTATAGGAACAAACTTTATTTGTCCAACGGTTATTGCTGTTGGTGCCCGGGGCTAGGCTGCCACGTGTCCCTCGCCCGAGGAAAATTTTACGAGATTCTCGGCAATGGCCCTGGCCACTCCTGGTCTAGGGGCACCTCACGGGCTGCTTGCCATCTCTCAGCGAGGCGCCCCGCTTCAGAGGGTCCTGCTGTGCTTCATGATTTTATGTAATACGGCGACACTGTACAGCTACACCAAGGAGTGGCAATCGCGCCGAAGCGGAAGGTATACACACGGAGTGGCAATTCTGTTGATGCTGCTGAATCCAAACGTAACACACCTAGCTACACTTCACCTCACAGTTAATTAATTCGGTTTAAATAAGCACAACGCACTGACTTAATTATATCATGCAAATAAACAAGTATATCAACCTTACTGACGGATGGTGACCCGCGGCACACACCAATGCCTTCTGCGTTTGAATTTCTGCTGCGTTTTTTTTTTTTTTTTTTTTTTCTAGCAGTCGCGCATACGGCTTCCTCGGTTGGCCGCGCTCTTTACAATAACTGCGTGGTTCTCGGCATCTGCCTTTAAGCACACTCATATTCGCACTAGCCCGCTGTTCAAGCTTACCCTCCTTGCGCCGCTGCTTCTGCCCGCATTCATCGTATGTTCCAATAGGCGCATCTCAAGAAACTGTCATGAAGTCTGCCCGAATGTCTGGCCGGTCTGGCTTTCCCGCGCACCGGGTGATAGCGCGCACAATACGCAATAGGTTGGATACGATACTGTTGAAATTCATTGTGAAGGTCTGAAAAAAAGATTAACGAAACAAAAGCAGCAGTGGTCGAAATTTAAGGAACGAAGTCCGTAACACACATTCGCCTCTGTTACACCTATACAAACGAAACCGCGCAAACCGCCGTGCTGCTGGTTTCGGAATCCCCAGAGGCTTGATTTGGCTTTACGCGACGCAGCCCGCGGGTAGCCAGAAGTGCAAAATCGAAGAAGCCCACTACTGATGTGATATTCCCCATTAATCGTTTCTTTTTTCGTTACAAAGAAGGTCCTAGACCTCTAAACTCTACAGAAATACAGAGAAGCCGCAGGACGTCCGAAATAACAAGCTTTCTAGGGCCAGTTTTGCTTTCGTTTCCCAGGAGGATACAGCGAAATACACTCTAGCACAAAATTACACTTCTTGCCGGTCGCATCTTGCCACACAACAATAATCGACATCTGTTTTGTCCGAATTTCTTTTATTTAACGCTGCGAGCCCGGTACTTCGAAGTTACGTACGGCATGCGCGTTATCATGCATGAGAGCATTCTCGACGGAAAGTAGCGAGCGCAGCGTTTGCAAGAAAGGAAACGCAAGCATGACTTAAGACATAGAGTTTCATATAAGTATTTAGAATCTCTATGACTTACGACGATTATCGTTGTGTGGCGAATATACACCCCAGAGGGTGTACGTTTGCTTAAGAGTGATAAAGTCGTGACGGTCGTCACGCAGTATGTGGCTAATGTGGTCGCGTGGGAGCAGGACATACCAACGTTACGACAGGTCCGTCTCTATCGACCGCCTCGTTTGCAGCTGCTCATTGTGACAGCCGATGTAGCAGCATAACGGACAACCGAGAGAACTGGAGCGAGCGTCGAAACATCGCATTTATAGCGTACCATATTAGTACACTATAATCGCAATGGCAAGCTCTCACGTGACCACGTACTGCGCCATGACGTCGCAATTCAGCAGAAACGAAACTAGGAGTGGCAAAAACTGTTAGACTAAATTAACTGGGGCGCTGTTCGGCCTGGCAGTACCTTATCTGGTGTTTAAAGACACCGGTCCACTATTTAAATGAAAAAAATAAGACATGAATATCATGCTATGGAGTATACCATGACAAGCAAAAGCATGACCTTCACATTTATTCAATTCAGTCATGTCTCTGCACCTAGACCCGCGATTCCCAGAGGTGCAGCAGTGCACCCTGCACCCCCGTGCTAGATTGAACGGGGTGCAAGGCAAGGTGCCGCCGCTGTGCAGTGCACCCTTGAACCTTGCAGTGAGCGGGTGCAACCTGGCACACCATAAGTGGCACCACTAAACACCTTTTCTGAATCAAACAAAGCTTTTGAGTTTCTTCTTCTTGCTCACATGGACCCGTTGCCAGATGTCCATCGCAGAGATGAAATAAGGTCATTGTTTTCTACAACCTGTTTAACAACATATGTACCAAAAGGCTGTGTCAAAAAATTTTGGTCATCACATAACCAGTCCTTTTGGTCACTTGCAGTACGGCAAAAAAGAAGGCCACATGTTCTGTGTCATGGCCTTCAAGATTGTTCTTTTTTTTTTTTTCAGTTCAGAGTGCCATCTCAACATGGCAGATACAAACCCACACACACAGTAATTGTTGCTGCATAATCACATTGCTTTAAAGCATGTAGAAAGGTGCAGCAGCTAAAGTTAAAGCTATATATATATATATATAAAGATTAGAACCAAATCTTATTGGTCAATACACTGCTATACATGCGTATGTAAAGTCCTTTTCCGTAAGATGGGTGTCTTTTGTATTAACAAGTAGAAACTACAAGCTGACCACAGAAGTACTTTGCACTGCAACGTGTAAATCTTGCATTCGCTAATGGAGAAATACTTTACTAACTACCGTTGTGCAAGCACATGCTCGTTTGGTAAATGTAAATAATTAGTAATGGATTTGTCATCTCATCAAACTAATACTTACGCAGAGCACAAGCATTCCTATTATGCACTCATGTATAAACCAAAGCTTCTCTAACAAGCGTTATCATGATGTCATCCTAAAATAACACAAACATATGTTCAGTGATTGCAGTATTGAGCCATGCCGACTTTCGGTTACCTTGTGATCAGTCAGGACAAGCTGACCAGCTTTTGAAATGCGAAAAGTTTTCTGTAAGTATGGTACTCTCTATAAATACAAGCTTGCCGACAAACCGTCTGTTTCTCATTTCTCATGCAAGTTACTGCTTGCAATGTAAGAGTACGGATAGTACAGCTGGTTGCGAGCATTTATCGAGATTCAAAACATGACACAATGCTGTCCCAATCTCTGCAACCTGGAACGTTAAAACAGCATTAACATTTCTAGCTGACTAAATAGAAAGACACAAATCTACAGAACAATCTATTGTTAATGTGCAGTCGAACCTTCCTACAGCGAAGTCACATCTGACATGAAAATATTGTTATATACAATATTCATTATAAACATAGGTTCTTTCCACGCTGTCAGTGAGAAAGGTTTTGATTTACATGTTTTGTTACATCAGATATTGATGTAGGTACAATCGGCATCTTGCAATCAGCATGCTTAATAAATTATAAGGAATCGAATTTCAGTTTTCACACAAGAAAAATGCTCCCTGTATAGCTCAAGTGTAACATATTAACTGGGTGAAGCTGTTGCTGTGTTACACTGCAGCACTAGAGAACAGCATTGGTAAAGATAGGTCAAACTTCTGGACAGTTCAAACTTATGAACAATGCATGCATGTATATATATGCACGTCACATGTACACCTACATAGACATCTTCTGTATAGTATTATTCAAAAAAATGCAACTACCATTCTGTACCTCTTAAAGGACACTAAATGCCAACTTTAAATCAGCTTACAGTTGCAAAGAACTTCCTCAAATTCACATTTTGATCTGGTCAGAAAAAGGTTGAATATTAGTGGAGAAAACTTATGGCTTATGATGATGGGTATTTCAATCTTTATTCTCATCCCTGGGACCGCATTCACTCAAGAGAATGTGGAACTTTCAATGCTGTTTCTGGTTCTTTAAAAGGGCCCCGAAACACTTTTCTAACTAATCATGGAGTGGACTCCCTAGTAAAGGAAGTCATCTCGCGAATCACATGCCAAAAAAAACTTTTTTAATGTTAACTATAAGTGGGGTTATCGTTCCTATACCCCGCTCTCTCCCTCTTTTCCTCTTCACAAGCACGCTTGAAGCTACACAGCAGAGAAGGCAAGAGGGCAAAGCCCCACCCAAAAGTTGAGTGTCACAGAGGCCAAAGGGCTTGTGGCAGCGGAATACTGCGCTATGCCGCATGTTGTTTTTGTTTTTATCTCGTAGGTCACGTGCAGAAGACACAGCTACATGTAATTTTCAAGTGCAGACCCACAGGCCATAGATGAAATTAATTTTATGTCATTTTGAGATAGCAGACAAATATATAAGTTATTTAACTCAATATTATCAATATTATCAATTATGTATTACTGAATATGGTCTCGCAGTCACGAAATCAGCCAATAGCATTGGTGGGCCCAGCTGCTTAAGATGACGCTGCATGATGAGATTACGGAAGCGACAGCTAGCAACTTTTCGCTGTTTTTGGCACGACATTGTAAATTACATGCTGCATGCAGTGCAATTATATTTTACTCACACATTCACAGGAGCCTCTTCTACAGATCTGCAACATTCTTGTACTAAGTTCAAAAATTGTTTAGAAGCCCCTTTAAGCATGCAGTGTAGTCCTTTAGTGATAAGCCATTAAGTGAACTCAAGTACATGGCGTAAGAATCCTTGGCATCACAGAAAGCAGCCGCATTAACTTCAGGGCAACAAAGCTGCTTTTTTTTTTCTCTTTCTTTCTCGCTTATTTATAATGTATCTAGTGGCACGAGTACCCATTTTGCTGTTGCATTTGCAGCGTAATTTGCCAATACAGTTGAAGAAAGTAATCCACCTTAGCGTTTTTATAACTTTTTCCCTTTCTTTTCTTTGGGCGTTTGTACTTTTGAATCCTGCTGCACCGTGTAGACTTATCGGCGCTTGTTCGCTGCAGACCTAAACCTGCCTCTTGTGCTCTTTCTCTAAGTGGTCATTCAAACATTAATACTTTCATATTTATCACATTAGGTCCACTCGATTCGGCCCGTACTTTGTGAACTGGTGCCTGCCAGTTCAGTGCCAGTTCTTGCATGTGCAGAACCAGCATGGCGCACAACCTTTACGAGCGCTACACTATCTCTCCGACTGCTGTGAACTGCCTCTTTGACTTCACGGAATGCTGTTAGGTTGTCCTACATGAAGTCTGCACTGGCATTCTTCATATTTCGCGGGCTTTCTTTGAACCCAGATAAAGGACTACGAGAGACATGCTGTAAAGAAAACAACTCGATCGGTGGCTTCTGAAGGTGCTCTACAAATCTACATACAATAATTGGGGTCCTCAGCCAATAATTAAAAAGTCTGTCAATTAAACTTAATTAATTAGTGAGTTATGGGGAAACAAAGAAATTGTCTGAGTTACAATTGCGAATAGTATGGGTTCGGTTCAGTTCACTTCCGACGCACCCTTCATTTTTAAATTTCTGGATCAAGTTATGTGACTCCCAGAGTATACCTACTCTGGGAGATTCGCCAGGAATCAGGTAGCCTAAAATAATAAATGAGGATGTATAAAGTGTAAAGCAAGTTAAACACAAACCATGAAAACGAAGGAATAAAAAATACAAATAAGTTATATAGAATACAGCAATATAGAATCAAACTGATCTTGGCGAACTAAATGTTGCGTTTTTCATGTGCCTTGTCCACGGCGTAAAAAAGAAATCTTTTTACACCGTGGTCTCATCTTTCTATATCTTATTTCGCCCTGTCGTACGGAAATAAGTGCATCAAACCACCCGCCCCCAATTCACGCGTCTCAATCAAGCCACCGTGCTTTCCCCTTCCACGCACGGGCGTACGCAACGCCGATCGATGGCTATTTCATTCTTATTATGTTATTTTTTCGATCGGGGGATTATTTTCCGTTGAACTGTGAATGCATTTTCCCGTCGACGCTTAAGTTCGGCCGGGCGAAGTCCCGCGGCGAGACCACAGCGGACGAATTGACGACTTCATATATCGGCTTACTTTTCCCACAGTTGGCATCGAACATTCGCTCGCGAGCTTTCTGACTCTTCGAAAGTGAGGGGAAAAATCAGAAAAATCAACCGCACAAAAATTACCGCTCATCTAAGTATTTGTTGATCGCCAAAGGTAACGAAAATATCGAAACGAAAGCAGGCTCAGGGTGGGCTTCATTAGACGACACTGGTCTTCATCAGTTCTCTAAAGTGACAACTATCTCTCGGATACCTCGGTCACCGAGCACGAACAGCAGGGAAAAAAGAAAAAAAGCTGGAAGAAATCAGTTTCGTTTTATGTGCGCGAAAAGAGCAGACGATGCGAGAGCCTTCTCGATGCTTCGAATCGAGAGGGACCAATCACGGAGCGGCTCTCCTGACGTCACCGTCCCACTTTGTTCTGATTGGTTACCGCCGCTCGCGAAGCATCTGGGCGTTTCTAGAAAAGCGCGCGAACGGTATAAATCGCGCGTCGCGACCGCGGTGCGGCAGATTACTCATTCACTGCAACGAGTGAGCAAGTGTTCTGAACAGAACGCAACTACCACAACATAAACGTCATGCCTATCGGCAGAAAGTCTGACGTGCCGGCCATCGGCATTGACCTCGGCACCACATATTCCTGCGTGGGTGTCTTCCAGCACGGCCGCGTCGAGATCATCGCCAACGACCAGGGCAACCGCACGACGCCGAGCTACGTAGCTTTCACGGATACGGAACGGCTGATCGGCGATGCTGCCAAGGCGCAGGCGGCCATGAACCCGGAGAACACGGTGTTCGACGCCAAGAGGCTCATCGGGCGCCGCTACGACGACCCCAAGATCCAGGAAGACATACGCCACTGGCCCTTCAAGGTGGAGAACGACTGTGGCAAGCCCAAGATCAGCGTCGAGTTCAAGGGCGAGCGCAAACGTTTCAACCCGGAAGAGATCAGCGCCATGGTTCTGACCAAGATGAAGGAGACGGCGGAGGCATACCTGGGAAAGCAAGTGAGCGACGCCGTCATCACGGTGCCTGCTTATTTCAACGACTCGCAAAGGCAGGCCACCAAGGACGCCGGTGCCATAGCCGGGCTCAACGTGCTGCGCATCATCAACGAACCGACCGCAGCCGCTCTCGCGTACGGACTCGACAAGAACCTGCGCGGCGAGAAGAATGTCCTCATCTTCGACCTGGGAGGCGGAACCTTCGACGTCTCCGTGCTGACCATCGACGAGGGCTCCTTGTTCGAGGTCCGATCCACTGCGGGAGACACGCACCTGGGAGGCGAGGACTTCGACAACCGGATGGTCGAACACTTCGTGCAAGAGTTCCAGCGCAAACACCGCAAGAACCTCAGGGCAAACCCGAGAGCGGTGCGGAGACTGCGCACTGCCTGCGAGCGTGCCAAGAGGACCCTGTCCAGTTCCACCGAGGCGAGCATCGAGATTGACGCGCTTTTCGAAGGCATCGACTTCTACAGCAAGATCACCCGCGCTCGGTTCGAGGAGCTCTGCATGGACCTGTTCCGAAGCACGCTCGAACCGGTGGAGCGCGCACTCAGCGACGCCAAGATGGACAAGTCGCAGATCCAGGACGTCGTGTTGGTGGGCGGCTCTACGCGGATTCCCAAGGTGCAGAAGCTGCTCCGTGACTTCTTCAACGGCAAGGAACTGTCCATGGGCATCAACCCCGACGAGGCCGTCGCCTACGGAGCAGCGGTGCAGGCGGCCGTCCTGAGCGGCGACTCGAGCGAGGCCATCAGGGACGTGCTGCTGGTCGACGTGGCCCCACTGTCCCTGGGCATCGAGACGGCGGGCGGAGTGATGACGCGCATCGTGGAAAGAAACACGCGCATCCCTTGCAAGACATCCAAGACCTTTACCACTTACTCGGACAACCAGCCCGCAGTCACCATCCAGGTCTTCGAAGGCGAGCGTGCCCTCACCAAGGACAACCACCTGCTGGGAACGTTCAACCTGAACGGCATCCCACCGGCGCCTCGTGGCGTTCCCCAGATCGAGGTGACCTTCGACATGGATGCCAACGGAATCCTGCAGGTCTCTGCTCGGGACATGAGCACGGGCAAGCAGGAGAGCATCCGCATCACCAACGACAAGGGCCGTCTCTCCAAGGAGGACATTGAGCGCATGCTCGCCGAAGCCGAGAAGTTCAAGCAAGAAGATGACGCGCAGCGTGAGAGGGTGGCTGCTAGGAACTCTCTGGAGTCTTATGCCTATGGAGTCAAGCAGGCAGCTGAAGAAGCAGGAGACAAGCTGTCTGCTGCAGATAAGGACTCTGTGCTCTCCAAGTGTCGCGAGACTATCTCTTGGATCGACGCCAACAGCCTGGCTGAGAAGGACGAGTACGAGCACCGGCTCAAGGAATTGCAGCAAGCCTGCATGCCGATTATGAGCAAGCTTCATCAAGCACAGGGACCAAAGCACAGCTCTACATCGCAACACTCCGGCCCTACGATAGAAGAAGTGGACTAAAGCAATAGACTGACCTAGTCACTCATCCTTCATAATTACATAGCTCATCTTTTCATAGTGATGTAATTTATTTATTGTACACAACATTGTACATAGTAGCTGTTACTCAGACACCACAATAAAAGGGCTTTTTTTTTATCACATGTTGTTTTTCTCCACGGTATGGCATTGGTGCTGAGCTCACCTAGCCACCATGTGACTTGTTAACTAGTTATGACTATATACAGACTCGGAAACATAGTGCAAAAAATGACACAGGGACAAGCAGGAACACAGGACGAGCGCTAACTTTCAGCAATTGATTTATTGCAGCTGGTGAGTACATATATACTCATTGGGATGCCACTGCAATAGACACACTGAAGGGAAGGAGGAAAACAGTTATGACTAGTTAGTGTTGGTTTTCGGGGTAAGTATACCTAACTGGTCAAACTAATCAATGCTAGACTGTAGAAGGTTTGGATGGCTGTACAGAAAAGGGAATCGATTTAGAGACAATACTAAGGCCCAAACAATGAAACGTTCCTTTTACCTCTCCCTGATCTTACGTGAGACCTCCTTACAGCAAAGGATTGATGGAGGAAGCAAGCATACTCTGAAAGCTCCCTTCGCCCGTCCTCACGTAAGGAATGGTTGCAGTACACCTGGGTTCCAGAGCATCTCTCATAAGCTTTACACGAACGCCTTTATTCAATAAAAAGAAAGTTGGATGGTCACATAATCTTTAAATTGAATCGCTAATATGGACACGCGCAGATGCTTTTTTTTTTCCAGTTTACTCAACGTGAGAAACTACTGCAGTCAAGTGTGAAACTTGATATGTTACAGCAACACTAGCACACCGACGTTGCTTGACGCCACTCATGCCAAACATGCGACTGGAACGAACGCTGACGCATGGCATCGTGCTCACGCTTCTCCGCAGGCAGGTGACAGCGTGCATGCGCAAGCAAACATCACATGCACCAGCACTGATGTGAAGCGCTCATTCAGGACCAGAAGCAGCACAAGGATACATGAAGGTAGCTACAGAGCAACCTTATGCTGAGGAAGCGCCAAGGAAGCCTTCACCGAGAGCCCCTCAGTAAGGTAGCTTTCAGAATGACATAAGGTGGTCTCACAGCAATGAAGGCTTCCTTACTGAGGTAAAGAGGATTTCACTGTTTGGGCCTAAGTAAATGCATAGGGAGGTTCCTGTGGTAATGGACAAATTTACATATAGGGAGGGAGGTAACAAAAGAAATAAAACAATGCAGCTCAAGAGAAAGAAAACCCATATGTAATGCTGTCACGGGGACTTAATTTACAGATCTGGTAGCACCACCAATGATAAAAAATTTAATTATGGGGTTTTACGTGCCAAAACCACTTTCTGATTATGAGGCACGCCGTAGTGGAGGACTCCGGAAATTTCGACCACCTGGGGTTCTTTAACGTGCACCTAAATCTAAGTACACGGGTGTTTTCGCATTTCGCCCCCATCGAAATGCGGCCGCCGTGGCCGGGATTCCACCCCGCGACCTCGTGCTCAGCAGCCTAACACCATAGCCACTGAGCAACCACGGCGGGTGATCATTTCTTTTGCTGCATTCCTTAATTCATATTTGAACTTGGAACTTTATTTGCATCAAGCAGGCACTTTACATGATGCAGGAAGCCCAAAAGAAAAGGTTAAGCAGACTCAACTACAGTTTACATCTACGTGATACAAAGCATACACAGTTTGGTAGAGAATGGTTCTTATGAATCATGTAACTGTTCTCCAGCGAATGGTTAATGCTTCTGCGAAGTGTGGAAAACTGGTGCCTAGAGCAGTGCATGAAGTTGTTTGTTGTCATGATACTCACTCTCCCAGGTCATCTCAAACTCCCAAGTTGGCATCAAAAAGCGACACATACCCAATGCCACGTACCCAGTGGCAGGCTTCTAAGAGGTTCACTGATGAGCGGCACATACCCATGTGAATGGCCTGCTTTACGAAGTGATCCAAGATGACACCAAGATTCACTGAAGAAAATGTTGGTTGTTGTTCTGATACCCAGCGACCTAAGTTGGCATCAAAAAGGTTGGCTGAAGAGCGGCCCATACCTAGTGGCCTCAGGGGCACACACCGGTATGCGCCCCTCGTGATCGACTCATGCACTTATACTATACTATCTTCAGGTTCGACCCCCGAAAACGGCCAGACAGTTGCCAGGCAGTTGTTACAGAAAACTAGGTTGAACGCACCGAGAATGTGTCGCATGAAAATCTGCATCAACGACAGCTTGATGGAGCCGCAGAGAATAGTTCTGACTGGCAGAGAAGCAGGGCACAGAAACGTGAGAATATATGTACCTGACATCAAGATGTACACAATAAATGAGTACTTTCTCCAGAGCTCAACTCATAGGCACCTGTTCCTGCGGCGAGTGTCAGCATCCTCCCTCATAACTGAGCGAACGAGCACAGTGAAAGACAACAGTGTAGTGCCATGCACGAGGGGCTTTGTGGCGACAATGGCTACAAGGTGGTGCCAGAGTAGTGCGCGTCGTCTGTATGAAAACAAAGTGCTGCATGAACTGAACTTTTCTGCAGCAGCTGTTGTGAATCACACCCACGCGTCACTCATGCGCTTCCTCTCGCAATCTCCCATTAGCGAGGCGATCGTGCCACACTAAGCTCTCTTTGGATTGCCGAATGAGTCAGAATATTGTCTGTGCCAGTGAATATATAGCAAAATGAAAACACGTATACAGCTGTGCTCAAATTATGCATTAGGTAGTATCGTAATCGTCGGTGAACTTTTTTAGCAATTGAAATTACGTGCACGCCAAAAGCAAATAGCTTAACATAGATACGTTGATAACACAAATCAATATCACCTACCAAAGAGCATATGAATGTAAAACAGGAATGCAATGTACAAAATGTAGAAAATTTAACATAAGTATGGTATTGGAATAACATAGCAACACATATTGAACAAGCGTATAGATTAAAGAGCTACAAGGCAGTTGTATACTGCCATAAGCACACCAAGAAATTACACTTAAGATTGACAAGTAACAATCAAAATGTAATTGGCTATGTTTACAAAAGAGACCAACACATTTATTCACCATCCTGCTAGAGATGGCAGCCCAGCAGGTTAGTCGTATGTTCCAGAGCCCCATCTCTCCTTCAGTGCAGGTAAATGGAAATTGGGTAAATGGTAAATGAGCGGTTCCCCTGACATCCTCACTAACTCCTCCAATGATGTGAAAAGCTGCCTGATCATAACTAATGATGAAGAATAGTGTAGAAGTTGAAGCACTCTCGTAAAGATGTTAGTTGATGACTACAGCATGCAGGCAACAAACAAAACATGCTTGTAAACTGGATTCCTTTTTATTGCCACATTATTCACTGCAAGCTGCAATTTCTTTAAGGCAAAACTAAAATATTTAGTAGAGAAAATATTCCTAGTATAGAGTATACAGCAACATGGTTACTAGAGTATATAAAGAAACTATTGCGAGAAGCAGAGAATGCGACATCTTCAGTTGAAATTTAAAAAACCATAAGTTGCACGACCAAGTCAATTCTCAACTCACTACTATAACACTTGAGAATTCATGGCTAGTCGAGCATGAAGTCCCACACGTAAGGCAAATTACATGCAGAGATGAAATGCAGGAAACAGGAAAATTATCTTTGCTGAGAGCTGTTTTTTTATTTCCAACAGATAAAAGAAATTGTGCAGGTCCCACGAACTGTGTGTATCGATAAACTGCTGTTTCTATGGTGTTTACATTGACTGACGATACCTGGTGGTGATGTTGACCGCATACGGTAGTGCTGAGGTCATGTTAAATGTTACCTTGCGTGCACCATTTATGTTTGTCCACGTAGTATACACAGCACATATAGCGAGAAGTGTTTGCTTGAGTTGCTGTTGTGTGCCATAGTGTTTCTTTTCTCTTCAAGAGGTTGCCCTGAGGCAAGATAGTGCGCCATTGTTTGCAGCCTGCGAGAAGGTTAGTACTGTCACTGCTTAAGATTGCGCATCGCATTATGGATAAGTGTTGGTTTCCTCGACGGCTGCTTGCGTAGTGTTGTCTTAACGCTGCAGTGCTTTAAAGGGGCTTTGCATCCGCACACTCTGCGTCAGTTTTCCGCATAGACGAACTTGCAGGGTGCCTAATTTTTCGAGATAGGAGAAACATACCATGCCATAGCTTGAATTTAAATTCTTGCAGTGTGTACACAACCATTGCCATGTCTAATAGTATAGCAGTTCCTACTGAATAGACTCTAAAGGAGGCATGCTTTCTGACAGTCTTTCCCTCTGCCACACTCCTGATGATTATTATTGTTATTATTTTTATTGGTACCCCCTCTTCGAAATGGGGCAGCGACAAATAGTCACTTAGCCTGCATGAGCTAATCAGGTTTTGCTACATCTATTGAAGTCTAGCACTTGGCCTACCTCTTCTTAATCTTTTATTTCTTCATTAAAACCTCTATTCTGATATATAATTACCTATGCTTGTATAGATGGCAGTTCCATCAATCTCTTCCCTGCTTTGATGTTGTTGTTCAGAATAATAGTTCCAATATGTTGTTCTCCTTGGGCAGCAACCAGATAGCAAGGCGCTGCCCTTGTTGCTATACAGATCTTCCTTCCCGATTTTTCATATTTGTAAATCTCCATGGCCTTTCCTTGTTTCCATCATTTGCACCCAATTTATCATCTCTGTATCTCTCACTTTCTTTCTGATAGATCCTGGTTGTCTATTTCACTTTCAAATACCCTGTACAAGGTTGCCAACTTCCTTGACCTGTTCTTTCATTCCATGTCCTCTCATCCCATGTCTACGAGCTTCCACAAGTGAAGAGTGGTAAGCTTGTTATTCACCCATTCCATGACTGCTTTGGCTCTACCTATTCTATGTCTCCGCTCTCTACCTCATCTCTACTTTTCTGTCTCCTCTCTGGATTGTTGCACAAGTACAAAGGTAACCGACGCAGCTTCTCTAATACATTTGTGGGAGGCTCACATGTTATTACAGCCTTTAGGGGGCATTGTGGCTACAGCCAGGAAGCTCCAAAGACTACAGCAGGTATTGCGGCGATGCCTAGGCAGCTCTCGTTGGAAAGACCTCAAAGGCCCTGAACAAGGTATGCTTTTTGATGTCACTGTCCCTTTTCCTGCACTCCTGCCACGATTATACACATTCCCAACCACCCCTCAACGTTACGTATATGACGGAAGCAGCAACAGAGGAAAAGTGGAAAGAAGGGGCAAGAAAAGCTTAGCTTCACAAAGAAAGCAAGGAAGTGTTTCAGGAAGTGTTTGTGTTTCATGGAAACACAAACAGTTTATGAACGAGAAAACAATCTCACAGCTGACCGTGCAGAAGCCATAAATATTTTGTTTATGATGCCAGGGATGCTTGTTCAGGACTGTGTTTCAGTTATCCCACTGCTTTTTTCACCCGCGCTGCAATGAAAAGGATCATCTGGGGCTTTTTTCTGCTCGCTACTGCACTACTATGGCCACCAAACCTGAAGATGACCAGCCAAAGAGACTGCTTTATCGTTGACTCTTTCAAGCAGTATGAACTTTTGCTTCATGTAGCTTGAACCATCCTCGCTTTCCTCTTTGTGCTTCCAACCAATTTCGACACAGTCGCTGACGTTCACAAATGCCCTTATTTGGCTCATAACTGTGGACGACGGAGGCCACAGTGAACTTGGCATCCCCCAAATGGCAAACGAATCTTCAGCTTCTAAAACGCCAGCATAGTGCACGCACATTTTCCATGACTCTGAGTGACAAAATCCAGTCTTTAATCAGTGGTGCATGACCTGGCAAATGGAACTGTTTCACGAATGTGCACCTCTCCCGTGATTTACTTATGTAACAACACCACCTTAGAGCCCTCAAGCTCTTGCTTATGCCTAGGTGTAAACAGCCCCTGCTTTCGAATTTAGTCCTATCACATTAACAAATAGCAACGCCAACTGAACATGAGTGCATCAACGGTAACTTCTATTCTACGCCTGCCTTGCTTGCTAACTCGTAGCAAACTTGAATATGCTGCAGCAATGTGGGACCCTAGCACTGACAACATAATCCAGCTTCTAGAACGTCTAAAACATAATGCCAATTGACCCATTTTCTGAACACTACAACTGCTGCACAAGCATTAAGCACCATAAAGGCATCACTTGGTCTTTCCTCTCTTGCTTCATGTCATATTTCTGCCTGCATGCACCTGTTTCACAAAATATATTATACCACATTTCTTCTCTCCACTTTCTTACATACTGACTACAATTGACAGATGAGTTGTACTCCTGAAAGTGTTGCAGAAAATAGTGTGTGGCTCTTCGTTTCCACAATAACTCTCTCTCTCCTCATGAAAAGCATTGAGGTTCTGCAATGTCTAGCCAAATCCTGCAGTGAATCTCTTATTGCCAGAAGATCACTCAACTAGAAACACCTTCGTAGATCCATAACTTACCCTCACCACCTACCAATTGCTTTTTTTCTACTCTATACTATTGTATACAAAGGATTTTTGTATATAACATTATTACAGAATTAAATGTAACCACTTTCCTTCACAATACGTACGGCCCAAAAGATATTACTAAAATTAAGTAAATTGATGAGGGTTACTGAGCAGGGCCCAGGCATTAAGGTGAAGACAAATCTTGAGTATTACTTCTGTAAATAACATTACTGTGGTTGTGTGAGTGGGGTTGCTAGGTCATGCGAAGGGGTTTAATTACACTGGAGTTACTTAGCGCAGTCACTGGACTGGGACTGCCAAGTCTGTGTCTCTATTTTCAGCACTCTACGCATGTGCGCTTTTCAGTTTCTTTTTCTTTTCTTTGTTTTTTCTTTGCTTTTCAGATGACGATCAACAAAGACATCTCAGGCTGCACTCAGCAGTTGCGGCCAACCTTTGCTTAATTATCTATGTAACGAACAGCATCGCACATCGTATGGTCAAGCATAAAAGGTGCTAATAGCACAGGTAACACTTGCTGACTAAGCAGAGAACACCTAACCAAAAACTAAATTTTTGCAGCCTGTATAACAGACAATCCAATTTGATTTCATCTAGCAGACACTTAGGCGATGCGTCAAAGCTTTGGGATTCGCGGATGGAACGCGACACTCTCCCACACCACTTGCAGATCGCGAAAAGTGTTGAAATTTCTCTAAGGTGCCCTCAACTATCCCATTTTATTTCTTTCCCTCCCTCACTTTTAATTTTCCTGGTTTATTACAACACCCGCACGATTCGCGTTCAGTGACGTACTTAGATGTAGCGCGAACACAATCGAGAGAGAAGAATGCCAAACAGCATTTCATTCACACGACACATGCATGCACTGTTCTTCCACCCACACACGTTGCAGCAGATATCGATAACTATTGTAGCTATTGTATTTGATAACGCTATTGATAACTATTGTATTGTATTGTATATGTAGTCCCACCTCACTATCATAAATAAGCAATGGACACACGAGACTTCATATTCATGAAGAAAAATGATCACAATGATCTTAAATTGTGAGGTAAGTATCAACTTGGAAATTAAAATGTGTGATAGCTAGGTTACAGCAGCGCAACATGTTAGAGTGGAACTGGCATACAAACATACATATACAAGAGATACATACCCAAGCTGCATTTATAGGTCATCACAGGTGCATATATGGCAGGACATTAGGTTTATAAATTTATATCGAATGAAAGATTAATTGCAGATAATTCAAGAAACATTAGTGAAAGAGGCGTAGTTATTTAGCCTGTCTCAAAAAATAATAATCACATATAAATTTTAAAAATGGCAACTCGATCCACTAACATGCACTCGTAAGTACTATAGGTGCAGAACACAATTTTTCACAAAGAAAAACAGCTTAATTCAGTTTCTATGCACTTTATGAACAACTCTAGCAGGCATTGGACTTTTCTTTCAACAAATCCAAAATGCATTTGGCTGGCCACAGCCACTCATTTCATGTGCTAATGTCATTTAAAATGAGTTCTCAGTGTTCATCACACTTGCAGCAGAGATAGTGGAAGCACCATGCATGGCACTCAAAAAGCACGAATCGAATGGACATTTTTGCCATTTATGAATAGAATGTCAGCTGCACTTGACCCTTGGACTAAGATTACTGCAGAAATCCATTGTCAATAATTTGCTGATGCATGCAGTTAAGATGAGATTGAGATGCCACTTAGTCATGTGGTACCATTTCAATTCATAGAAGGAAGGGAAACCACGTTTAACAGTCATTTAGGAAATAAAATCAAGAGCCTTCTCTCACATAAGTGTGCCCTGCACAGTAGGGAGAATGTTCAGAACAATGTAAATAACATTTATTACACTGCAGTAAGCTTCCACATCTCTTAGATGGCACCAGGCATGTTGGCGAAAGCACAGTATATAAAATATAGAAAAGTGAACAATGGGATGTGGGTAGCGAAAACACCTGATTAAAGCTCTTCCAGCAAGATGACAAAACCAGACAATGAACCCAATAAATGTAAAGGGGATGACCCCAACAAAATGTGTCATGGGGGGAAGAGGGGGGGCTGACATTTAAAACAGAGAGCCATCAGGAACGTATAACTTTCTAAAGTTCTGTAAAATCGACTGAATCTGATATAGTCAATTCATTACATGATCACCAGCTGAAGCTGTTCACACAGTAAGAGTTACAAAGAGAGACTAGCAAGTGTTTTCACAAACAGGAACACAGCTGTGCAGTGACGAAGGGGTGCTGAAAAGTTTGTGGCGTTGCCACCTCGCATTTAGAATTCAAACATAAACATGGTACTATATAAAAGCTTGATATCTAGCGAGAAATGTGAGATTTTTATAGCTAGTTTAATTTCATACAGAACTGGAGATGGCAGAGGCACAAGCAAGTCTCATGTCTGTGGAGTTACCGGGCATCATGAAATTTTTTTGGCCCCAGGGAAAGTCTGCGGAAGACATTTACACTGAGATGTCAGAAACATTCGGGGAGAAGCATCCTTTCTAAAGCACAGTAAAAACCCTGGTTTCTCATTTCAAGGTACGGCATTTTACCATTGAAGATGAACCTCGTAGTGTGCATCTGACAACCTCAACAGATCCGGGAACAAGCGATGCTTTCCATAAGCTGGTTCTTGAGAATAGGCGAATATCGGCCAAAAAGATAGAACAGTCACTGGACATCTCCTAGGAGCATGTTGGTTTCATTACTACCAATATAGCACACATGCACAAGCTTTAAGATTACTGATCCCTTAAGGCACGACCCGTATTTTAATGAAATAAAAAAAATATCTTACTTGTTTATTCCAGCAAAAAGAGGGCAAACACTTTTTGTAACGCGTGAAAATAGGGTAATACCGGTAACTCAGGAATTCCTTACAACAACAAAAGTAGTAATTATAATAATAAGCATGGCGCCCAGAGAGGATGCATGCTTAGTCGGTTCGTGCCCTTTTTTTTTTTTTCAGAACACTGCGCTTCTGTCGCTGACAGATAAACGTGTCATCATCATCAGCAGCAGCCTATTTTATGTCCACTGCAGGAGGAAGAAATCTCCCTGCAATCTTCAATTACCCCTGTCCTGCGCCAACCAATTCCAACTAGCGCCCGCACATTTCCTAAAAAGTGGGTGCCAATATCTTTGAACAGTAAACAGAAAGAGGCATGAGTTGAGGCACCCAGAGCTGCTTTGGCCCATTCTGATGATACAAAGAATTTTAAAAGCGAAGCTGTATTTGGCTAGGGTTTCTTGCATTTTTGTTCTTGGTGAACAAAAACTATTATCAATGGCTTGGGCCCCCTTGAGCAATGGCTCATGATGCAAGCAAGCAAGATGTAAGCAAGCAAAAAATTCAATGACTCATAGTCCCATAAGGTTCATGGCTACTCACCTTGTGTGAATTAGCTGCAACGGCACTGCCCTTGTTGTCATTGTCAATGATTTCAATGCGGATGTGTCGGTACTGAAAAGGGAGTGGTTTACGCATTTGATTTTGCAAGCATATCCCTTGCAAAGCCACACAGATCCATCCTAATCAACCACCCGGCGGCATACGTTCATCGATTTGACATTATCAAAGAATGTCACTGCAGTTGCGAATGAAATAATGATCACAGATCAAGACAATAAAAGATTGTGTGTACCTTTATAATTATGAATAGCCAGTAAAGGGAACAAGAGTTCAGGATCACCAGTCATGATGATGATTTTTCATCAGGATGACCTTCGTGTCATGTGCTAAACAGCATTGCTGGTCAACCACCTTCACAGAGTGAAATGGCTCATGATTTTTTGCTTAGGTTAGTGACCGTGGATGAGACCTGGCTGCACATTTATGAACCAGAAACCAAGGTACATTCAAAGGATTGGCATCACAG
The DNA here is from genome assembly GCF_038994185.2 of Dermacentor albipictus. Taxonomy (NCBI): domain Eukaryota; kingdom Metazoa; phylum Arthropoda; class Arachnida; order Ixodida; family Ixodidae; genus Dermacentor; species Dermacentor albipictus. Next base: position 56,716,918 of record NC_091829.1, read on the forward strand.
CAGGTCCCCACGACTAAAAGAGTCCCACACTCAGATATCGGCCAAAAAAGTCATGGCGTCCAATTTCTGCGACAAAGACCGCGGGGTTTTTTTTGTTTTGTTTAGGCGGACTACATGCCTCAGAGCTGTAGTATAACTGGAGAGAACTATGCCAGCCTCCTGGAGCACTTGAAGGAGGCAGTAAAGGCGAAACGCCAGGGAAAATTGACCAAAGGGATCCTTTTGTTGCAGGGCAATTCACCTTCGCACACGTCCAAAGTTGTGGCTACTGAACTGAAGACCCTAGGTTTCCAATGTTCCACCATACTCACCATTCACCTGGTGCCTTCTGACTACCATCTGTTTCCTAACTTGAAGAAACATATGAAGGGTCGTCATTTTAACAATTCTGTTGATGTCAAACATGCTGATGAGAGCTGGTTTGACGACCCATCACAAAATTTCTTCTTGAATAGACTAGAAAAGCTGAAGCAACGACGTAACAATTAAGTGCATTCTGAGGGCAGAATATGTTGAATAACTATGTACTTTTAAAACTTTGACTCTATTCTTTATGCACAAAGCCAGGAACTTTTCTGCAACCCCTCGTAGTTACGTCCGCTTATTAGGCAATGTGCAAGAAATACATTACATTTCATTATTTCTTAAGAAAGCTTCTGGCATGCTGACGCACACAAACTTTCGTGGGCAATCAGTGCTTCATGATGGTTAGTATAGGAATAAACTTTACTTGTCCAACGGTTATTGCTGTTGGTGCCCGGGGCTATGCTGCCACGGGTCCCTCGCCCGAGGAAAATCTTACAAGATTCTCGGCAATGGCCCTGGCCCGCTGGACGGCCCACTCCTGGTTTACGGGCAACTCACGGGCTGCTTGCCATCTCTCAGGGAGGCGCCCCGCTTCAGAGGGTCCTGCTGTGCTTCACGATGATATTATGTAATACGGCGACACTGTACAGCTACACCAAGGAGTGGCAATCGCGCTGAAGCGGAAGGTATACAGACGGAGTGGCAATTCTGTTCATGCTGCTGAATCCAAACGTAATATACACCTAGCTGCACTTCACCTGACAGTTAATTCGTTTCAAATAAGCACAGCGCACTGACTTATATCATGCAAATAAACAAGTATATTAACCTTACAGACGGATGGTGACCCGCGGCACCCATCACTGCCTTCTGTGTTGGAAGTTTTGCTGCGTTTTTATTTTTTTCTAGCAGCCGCGCATACGGCTTCCTCGGTTGGCCGCTCTTTACAATAACTGCGTGGTTCTCGGCATCTGCCTTTAAGCACACTCATATTCGCGCTAGCCCGCTGTTCAAGCTTACCCTCCTTGCGCCGCTGCTTCTGCCCACATTCATCGTATGTTCCATTAGGCGCATCTCAAGAAACTGTCATGAAGTCTGCCCGAATGTCTGGCCGGTCTGGCTTTCCCGCGCACCGGGTGATAGCGCGCGCAATACGCAATAGGTCGGATACGATACTGTTAAAATTCATTGTGAAGGTGTGAAAAAAGTATTAACGAAACAAAAGCAGCAGTGGTCGAATTTTAAGGAACGAAGTCCGTAACACACATTCGCCTCTGTTACACCTACGCAAACGAAACCGCGCAAACCGCCGTGCGGTTGGTTTCGGAATCGCCAGAGGCTTGATTTGGCTTTACGCGACGTTAAAGAGGTACTGATGTGGTATTTCCCATTAATCGTTTCTTTTTTCGTTACAAAGAAGGTCCTAGACCTCTAAACTCTACAGAAATAGTGAGAAACCGCAGGACGTCCGAAATAACAAGCTTTCTATGGCCAGTTTTGGTTTTGTTTCCCAGGAGGATACAGCGTAATACACTTTAGCGCAAAATTACACTTTTTGCCGGTCTTATTTTTGCCACACAACATTAATCGCCATCTGTTGTCCGCATTTCTTTTGTTTAACGCTGCGAGCCCGGTACTTCGAAGTCCCGAACGGCGTGCGCGTTATCAGCATGAGAGCATTCACGAGAGGAAAGTGGCGAGCGCAGCGTTTGCAAGAAAGGAAACGCAAGCAAGACGGACCATAATTATCGTTGTGTGGCAAATATACACCCCAGAGGGTGTACGTTGGCTGAAGAGTGATAAAGTCGTGACGGTCGTCACGCAGTATGTGGCTAATGTGGTCGCGTGGGAGCAGCTAGGACATACCAACGTTACGACAGGTCCGCCTCTGTCGGTCGCCTCGTTTGCAGCTGCTCGCTGTGAGAGCCGATGTAGCAGCATAACGGACAACCAAGAGAACTGGAGCGAGCGTCGAAATATCGCAATTACAGCGTACTAGATTAGTACACTATAATCGCAATGGCAGGCTCCCACGTACTACGTCATGACGTCGCAATTCAGCAGCATAAACGAAACTAGGAGTGGCAAAAGCCATTAGACTAAATTAACTGGGGCGCTGTTCGGCCTGGCAGTACCTTATCTGGGGTTTAAAGACACCCGTCCACTATTTAAATGAAAAAATAAGACATATATAATATCATGCCATGGCGCAGACCATGACAAGCAAAAGCACGACCTTTACATTTATTCAATTCAGTCATGTCTCTCTGCACCTAGGGCCTCGATTCCCAAGATTGCAGTAGTGCACCCTGCGCCCCCGTGCTAGATTGAACGGGGTGCAAGGCAAGGTGCCGCCGCTGTGCAGTGCACCCTTGAACCTTTCAGTGAACGGGAGCAACCCGGCACACAATAAGTGGCGCACCATCTACACCTTTTCGTTTGTGGTGCCGTACACCTTTTTTTAATCAGACAAACCTCTTGAGATTATTCTACTTACCCGCATGGACCCGTTGCCAGATGTCTATTGCAGAGCTGGAATAAGGACAGTGTTTTCTACAACCTATTTCACAACGTATGTAGCAAAAGGCAGTGTAAAAAAATTGTAGTCATCACATCACCAGCCCTTTCGGTCGCTTGCAGTATGGCAAAAAGGAAGGCCAGATGTTCTGTGGCATGGCATCTCGACATGGCAGATACAAACCCACACGCACAGTAATTGTTGCTGCATAATCACATTGCTTTAATACGATATATATATATATATATATATATATATATATATATATAAGAACCAAATCTAATTGGTCAATACACCGCAACTCATGCGTATGCAAAGTCCTTTTCCGTAAGATGGTCGTCTTTTGTATAGACAATAGACAAGTAGAAACAAGCTGACAACAGAGGTACTTTGCACTGCAATGCGTAAACCTTTGATTCGCTAATAGCGAAATACTTTACTAACTACCGTTGTGTAAGCACCTGCTTGTTTGGTAAATGTAGATAATTAGTGATGGATTTGCCAGCTCATCGAACTAATACTTACGCGGAGCACAAGCATTCCTATTATACAATCACGTATAAATCTATGCTTCTCCAACAAGTCTTATCATGGTGTCACCTTAAACAAACACAAACATATGTTCAGTGATTGCGGTAGTGAGCCTGCAGACTTTCAGTTTCCTTGTGATCAGTCATGACCAGCTTTTGAAATGCGAAGTGTTTTCTATAAGTATGGTACTCTCTATAAATATGAGCTTGCATGCCGACAAACTGTCTGTTCCTCATTTCTCACACAAGTTACTGCTTGCAATGTAAGAGTATGTATAGCACAGCTGATTGTGAGTCTGCATCAAGATTCAATATATGATACAGTGCTAAGAGGCCCATTCTCTTCAAACCTGGAATGTTAAAACATCATTAGCATTTCCAGCTGACTAAATAGAAGAAGACACCCCCCCCTCTACAGAAAAATCTACTGTTAAATTACGGCTGTTGTTGGAATATTGTTATATACAATATTCATTATAAACATACATTCTTTCAGCGCTATCAGTGAGAAAGGTTTCGATTTACATGTTTTGTTACATCAGATATTGATGCAGGTACAGTCGGCATCTTGTAATCAGCACGCTAATTAAATTAAGGAATCAAATTTCAGTTTTCACACAAGAAAAATGTTGCCTGTATAGCTCTAGTGTATAGCCCTCTTTTCGTCTCCACAAGCATGCAGGAAGCTGCACAGCAGAGAAGGCAAGAGGACAAAGCCCTACCCAAAAGTTGAGTGTCGCAGAGGCGAAAGGGGTTACCATGGCTGCGGTAGACTGTGCTATGCCACACGCTGTTTCTATTTCGTAGGTCACATGCAGAAGACACAGCTACACGTAATTTTCATGTGCAAACCCGCAGGCCAAAGATGAAATCAATTTTGTGTCATTTTGAGATAGCAGACAGATATATAATTTATTTAACTCAAAATTATCAATTATGTATTACTAAAAATGGCCTTGCCGTCACGCAATCAGCCAATAGCGTTGGTGGGTCCATCTGCTTGAGATGACGCTGCATGATGACATTGCGAAAGTGACAGCAAGCTATTTTTCGCTATTTCTGGCACGAGATTGTAAATTACATGCTGCATGCAGTGCAATTAAATTCACGTATTCACAGGAGCCTCTTCTACAGATCGGCAACATTTTCAAACTAAGTTCAAAAGTTCTTTAATAGCCCCTTTAAGCATGCAATGCAGTCCTTTAGCGATAAACCATTAAGTGAACTCGAGTAGATGGCGTAAAAATCCTTGGCATCACAGAAAGCAGCTGCAAGAACTTCAGGGCAACATAGCTGCTTTTGTTTTCTCTTTCTTTCTTGCTTATTTATAATACATATAGCGGCAAGAGTACCCACTTCGCTGTTGCATTTGCAGTGTAATTTGCTTATACAGTTGAACATAGTAATCCCTTCTTTGCGCGTTGGTACTTATGAATCTTGCTGCATCGTGTATACTTATCAGCGCATGTTCGCTGCAGACCTAAAGTTGCCTCTTGTGCTCTTTCTCTAAGTGGTCATTCTAACATTAAGACTTTGATATTTGTCACATCAGGTCCTCTCGATTTGGCTGCACTTTGTGAACCTGCCAGTTCAGTGCCAGTTCTTGCATGTGCAGAACCAGCATGGCACAACCTTTACGAGCTCTACACTATCTCTCCGACTGCTGTGAACTGCCTCTCTGACTTCACGGAACGCTGTTAGGTTGTCCTGCATGAAGTCTGCACTGTGTCAAACGAATGGCGATGCGTAGATGCAGTCATGCTAAACTGGTGAAACAAACAACGAAGTGCAGCACCTCATGAACTAGTTCAGAAATTGTAGGCCAAGCGAACGAACCAATTAACATACAAATTTCACAATGCCACCACAAAGCAAGCCAGTGGTACCCTTTGGCAGGCTCAAAGGCAACAATGGCAAGACGCATGTCGAGTTTTCATACCTGCCAACTTGTAAGTCTTGAAATTCCTAAAAGTCCCGCACACACGTCGATGTGAGGGAGCAAAGAATAGTAGGCTATTTTATTAAGTTTGCCTCAGGCATACATTTGTTTCAGAGCGCAGCTCATAGGCGGATGGCCGTTCCTGTGTTGAGTGTCGACGTCCCTCAGCGTAACTGAACGATAAAATACCGAATGCGGAGTGCAGCGGGGCTCTTACGGCGAGGGCAAGAGCTGCTTTGGTGTGCTGCAGAATTTTAAGAAAGACCACAGCTACTTTCAGAATGGACAACTGGGCTAGTTGTCATTGTGCGCTTTTACAGTTTCAAGATACTTTCAGAGGAGTGCACCACCGAAAGAAACTTATTACGATCCATTCTTTACGGCTGTTGAATACAGCTGCAGCACTTACACCCCTAACACATAAGCAAAACAAACAAAAATGGCCACAATGCTACAACAGCATTGGTTGCAGTAAGTGTTTTGCTGTGCACATGGGAGGGGGTTTTAGCTGCCCTGCATGGTAGTACCAGCCATAACTTGCTGGCACGTCACATATATGACACGTGTATTTTGAGGCCGTTTAAATACTGCACATTTGGGAAATACTAAGGAGGCATGGAGCTCTTAAGAAGAACTATTATAATTAGCCATGTAATCTAGCCACAAGACGACTACATTTGCCAAGCTCAGTCGTGAAGATGGAAAAGCCACTGTCCCACTTTTAAACGAAACGGTCAACTAACTAGCGCACTGAGCAAATGAATGAATGCACATATTAGAATGCTGTTAGCAATATTCTTTAATGTGAAACAAGAAATTTGATCAGCAACTGCATGTGCAACATAGGTACAGACCGGTTCTTGTCATTTGAGACCTTGTCTGCAAAATCTTTAATGAGCCCACCAAAAAATTATACAGTGAAAGAGAACAGAAACAGGAATCGGCCAATTTTCATAACAAAGCCCATGCAATTATCTTTGTTAACTGCAATCTAACGAAAATCTTATGCAAATAAATATATGTTTATGGAAATGACTCCACAAAGCATGCATGTATTAGTTGGGAGCCACCGGTTCAGCATTGGCAGCAGTTTTTCCGCCTCCCGTTTGGCCAGCTGCCGTGCCTGTTTCGCTAAGCTGAGAATCACTGGGTGGTTAGTGCTGAGGCACTTCAGCCTGCTTACATGACTAGAGCACTAAACTAAACCAGGGCACAGCAGCGCTCTTTGTCTCTTTCTCACCTCTCTTTCTCTGCTAGATTTCTTTCCCATATTTCTTTCACCTCTTAGCCTTCCCCCAGTGCTGGGTAGTGCCGAGCTACAAGCTTCTCTATTGGTTAACCTCTCTGCCTTTCTCATCTCATTTATCTCTCTCTTAATTTGTTAGCACTCGCACATTCCACTAGGTCAAATCATGGAAATACATCAATTGTATTGAGTTAGTTGATATAGCATTCAATTTCCTCAATCAGCTTGAACTAAACGATCAAAAGATGAGGCACACGAAAAACGACAACATGACTGCAGATATGTAAGCTTGAGCAAGTGCAAATTAATTAATGGCACATATACAGGGTGCCCCGCATAACTTGGGCGAAGAATTTTAGAATGAAAGGCACGTCAGAAGAGAGTTGAACTGAACGCATACTATTCGCAACAGCCTGACTCGGACAATTTCTTTTGTTTTCCCCATAATTAACTAATTCATTAAGTTTAATTACCCAACTTTTTAATTATTGGCTGAGGACCCTAAGTATGATATGCAGGTTTGTAGAGCACCTTCAGAAACCACCGATCGAGTTGTTTCCTTCAAGATACGTCTCACGTAGTCCTTTTTCCCTGGTTGCAAGGAAAGCCCGCGAGATATGAACAAAGCCATGTGACGGAGCGCTTGCGCAGTGGTATCGTGCTTCTCTCAACCATGCGCTAGGTGAACAAGGTCGGCTCCAGTCGGATGAGGGCTAAAACGCAAGGTGCTGGCCGAGCGCTGCCGATGACATAAAGAATGCCCTGCCGCTTTTTCGTTGAGTCGCAATGCAGCCGACCTTGTTCACCGAACACACACTTGAGAGCAGCACGATACCACTGCGCAAGCGCTCCGTCAGGTGGTCATGCGTAACTTTTTTTTTTCGTATTTCACGGGCTTTCTTTGAAACTGGAAAAAAGGACTGCGTGAGACATATCGTAAAGGAAACAACTCGATCGGTGGCTTCTGAAGGTGCTCTACAAATCTGCGTATCATAATTGGGGTCCTCAGCCAATAATTAAAAAGTCTGGTAACTAAACTTAATTAGTGAGTTATGGGGAAACAAATAGATTGTCTGAGTTATTATTGCATGTACTATAGGCTACTGCGAATAGTATGCGTTCGGTTCAGTTCACTTCCGACGCACCTTTCATTTTTAACTTTCTGGATCATGTTAAGTGAGACACCCTGTATACCCACTCAGGGAGATTCGCCAGGGATCATGTAGCCTAAGTAATAAATGAGGATACATAAAGTGTAAAACAAGTTAAACACAAACCATGAAAATGAAGGAATAAAAAACGCGAATAAGTTACACAGAATATAACAATCTAGAATCAAACTGATCTTGGCGAAATAAACGTTGTGTTTTTCGTGTGCCTTGCCCACGGCGTAAAGAAGAAATCTTTTTACGCCGTGGTCGTATCTTTCTATCTTATTTCGCGCTGTCGTACGGAAATAATTGCATCAATTAAACCACCCGCCCCCAATTAACGCGTCTATATCAAGCAGTGGCGTAGCAACAGGGGGGGGGGGGGGTGCAAGGGGCCAGTGAGGGGGGGGAGGGGTGTACCCCTCTTATCGCCAGGTACACTTCGAGGGGGGGGGGGGGGGGGGGACAGAAGACCTATGGGCCCCGTGTGCCAGACGACCTAGCTACGCCACTGCAATCAAGCCACCGTGCTTTCCCCTTCCACGCACGGGCGTACGCAACGCCGATTGATGGCTATTTCATTTTTATTATGTTATTTTTTCGATCGGGGGATTATTATTCCGTTGAACTGTGAATGCATTTCCCCGTCGACGCTGAAGTTCGGCCGGGCGAAGTCCCGCGGCGAGAACACAGCGGACGAATTGACGACTTCATATATCGGCTTACTTTTCCCACAGTTGGCATCTAACATTCGCTCGCGAGCTTTCTGATTCTTCTAAAGTGGGTGGAGAAGATCGACCGCACAAAAATCGCGACAGGTACCGAAAATATCGAAAGCAGCTCAGGGTGGGCTTCATTAAACGACACTGGTCTGCATCAGTTCTCTAAAGTGACAACCATATCTCGGTTACCTTGCTCACCGAGCACAAACAGCAGGGAAAAAAGAAAAAAGAAGAAAAAAAACAGTTTCGTTTTGCGTGCGCGAAAACACGCTCTCCACTGCGAGCAGACGATGCGAGAGCCTTCTCGATGCTTCCAATCGCAACGGACCAATCACGGAGCGGCTCTCCTGACGTCACCGTCCCACTTTGCCCTCATTGGTTACCGCGGCTCGCGAAGCATCTGGGCGTTTCTAGAAAAGCGCGCGAACGGTATAAATCGCGCGTCGCGACCGCGGTGCAGCAGATTACTCATTCACCGCAACGAGTGAGCAAGTGTTCTGAAGGGAACGCAACTACCACAACACAATCGTCATGCCTATCGGCAGAAAGTCTGACGTGCCGGCCATCGGCATTGACCTCGGCACCACGTATTCCTGCGTGGGCGTCTTCCAGCACGGCCGCGTCGAGATCATCGCCAACGACCAGGGCAACCGCACGACGCCGAGCTACGTAGCCTTCACGGATACGGAACGGCTGATCGGCGATGCTGCCAAGGCGCAGGCGGCCATGAACCCGGAGAACACGGTGTTCGACGCCAAGAGGCTCATCGGGCGCCGCTACGACGACCCCAAGATACAGGAAGACATGCGCCACTGGCCCTTCAAGGTGGAGAATGACTGTGGCAAGCCCAAGATCAGCGTCGAGTTCAAGGGCGAGCGCAAACGCTTCAACCCGGAAGAGATCAGCGCCATGGTTCTGACCAAGATGAAGGAGACGGCGGAGGCATACCTGGGAAAGCAAGTGAGCGACGCCGTCATCACGGTGCCTGCTTATTTCAACGACTCGCAAAGGCAGGCCACCAAGGACGCCGGCGCAATAGCCGGGCTAAACGTGCTGCGCATCATCAACGAACCGACCGCGGCCGCTCTCGCGTACGGACTCGACAAGAACCTGCGCGGCGAGAAGAATGTCCTCATCTTCGACCTGGGAGGCGGAACCTTCGACGTCTCCGTGCTGACCATCGATGAGGGCTCCTTGTTCGAGGTCCGATCCACTGCGGGAGACACGCACCTTGGAGGCGAAGACTTCGACAACCGCATGGTCGAACACTTTGTGCAAGAGTTCCAGCGCAAACACCGCAAGAACCTTAGGGCAAATCCGAGAGCGGTGCGGAGACTTCGCACCGCTTGCGAGCGTGCCAAGAGGACTCTGTCCAGCTCCACCGAGGCGAGCATCGAGATTGACGCGCTTTTCGAAGGCATCGACTTCTACAGCAAGATCACCCGCGCCCGGTTCGAGGAGCTTTGCATGGATCTCTTCCGAAGCACGCTCGAACCGGTGGAGCGCGCACTCAGCGACGCCAAGATGGACAAGTCGGAGATCCAGGACGTCGTGCTGGTGGGCGGCTCTACGCGGATTCCCAAGGTGCAGAAGCTGCTTCGGGACTTCTTCAACGGCAAGGAACTGTCCATGGGCATCAACCCCGACGAGGCCGTCGCATACGGAGCAGCGGTGCAGGCGGCCGTCCTGAGCGGCGACTCGAGCGAGGCCATCAGGGACGTGCTGCTGGTCGACGTGGCCCCGCTGTCCTTGGGCATCGAGACGGCGGGCGGAGTGATGACGCGCATCGTGGAACGAAACACGCGCATCCCTTGCAAGACATCCAAGACCTTTACCACTTACTCGGACAACCAGCCCGCTGTCACCATCCAGGTCTTCGAAGGCGAGCGTGCCCTCACAAAGGACAACCACCTGCTGGGAACGTTCAACCTGAACGGCATCCCGCCGGCACCTCGAGGTGTTCCCCAGATCGAGGTGACCTTCGACATGGATGCCAACGGAATCCTGCAGGTCTCTGCTCGGGACATGAGCACGGGCAAGCAGGAGAGCATCCGCATCACCAACGACAAGGGCCGTCTCTCCAAGGAGGACATTGAGCGCATGCTCGCCGAAGCCGAGAAGTTCAAGCAGGAGGACGAGGCGCAGCGTGAGAGGGTGGCTGCTAGGAACTCTCTGGAGTCTTATGCCTATGGAGTCAAGCAGGCAGCTGAAGAAGCAGGAGACAAGCTGTCTGCTGCAGATAAGGACTCTGTGCTCTCCAAGTGTCGCGAGACCATCTCTTGGATCGACGCCAACAGCCTGGCTGAGAAGGATGAGTACGAACACCGGCTCAAGGAATTGCAGCAGGCTTGCATGCCAATTATGAGCAAGCTCCATCAAGCACAGGGACCAAAGCACAGCTCTACATCGCAACACTCTGGACCCACGGTAGAAGAAGTGGACTAAACCAATGAAATGTAATATAGTCACTCATTTGTCATAGCAGTGTTAATCATCTCTTCATAGTCATTTAATTTATTCCTTGTACATAAAGACTGTTTAGTGAAACACCACAATAAAGGAACAATTTATCTTTGAAACATTGTGCTGTTCTTTTTTTTGGTGATGCTGCAAATGGTTGTAATCCCACCTCACACCTTTAATATGTAATAGATCGACACATGAGATTTAATATTCGTGAAGAACAGTGATCTTAAATTGTGAGGTAAGTATCCACAACTTAAAATGTAGCAATGCTTGGCAACTGGTTTACAGCAGTGAAACATGCTTTTGTGGAACTGGCATACAAATATACAAGGGACACGTACCCAAGTTCCATTTATAGGTCACCACAGGCGCATGCATATGGCAGGACGTTAAGCTCATAAATTTGTATTGAATAATGCAAGAAATATTAGTGAAGAAAGATTCATTATTTAGGCAGTCAAACAAATATAAATAAAAAAATAACAGCTGAGGAGGAAGAATGAAGGAAGGGTAGGGAGGTCGAGTGCACGCATAAGTACTGTAGGTGCAGGACACAATTTTTCACAATGAAATAACTGCTTAATTCAGTTTCTATGCACTTTATGAACAACCTTAGTGGGCACTACACTTTCCTTTCAATTAATCCAAAATGGATGTGGCTGGCCAAAGCCATTCATTTCATGTGCAAATGTCATTCAAAACTAATTCTCAATGTTCATCACGCTTGCAGCAGACGCAGTGAAAGCACCATGCAAGCCACCCGAATAGCATGAATCAAATCGACATTTTTGCTATTTATGTATAGAAAGTAAGGTGCACTCGACACTTGGATTAAAATTACTGCAGAAATCCAAGGTCAATAACTTGCTGACGCATGCGGTTTAGATGAGACTGAGATACCGCTTTGTCATGTGGCACTTTTTCAATTCACTGAAGAAAGGAAGATCATGTTAAACAGTCACTTTAGAAGGAAAATCAAGAGCCCCCTTTCACATTACCATGGCCTGCAGAGTAGGGAGAATGTTCGGAACGTAAATAAAATTTATTACATTGCAGTGAGCTTCCACATCTCTCAGATGGAACCAGGCATGTGGGTGAAAGCACAGTACATAAAATACAGAAAAGTGAACAATGGGTTGTCAGTAGCGAAAACTCCTGATAAGAGCTCTTCGAGCAAGCTGACAAAACTAGACAATGAACCCAATAAATGTAAAGGGGATGACCCCAACAAAATGTGTCATCGGGGGGTGCTGACATTTAAAACCTACTGAGCTACCGGGAATGTATAACTTCCAAAGTTCCGTAAAATCGACTGGATCTGATATAGTCAGTTCATAACACGATCACCAGCTGAAGCGGTTGACGTACTAAGAGATACAAAGAGAAACTAGCAAGTGTTTTCACAAACAGGAAGACAGCTGTGCAGTGACGAGGGGGTGATAAAAAGTTCCTGGCTTTGCCACCTCGCATTTAGAACTCAAACATAAACATGGTACCATATAAAAGCTTTACATCAAGTTAAGCAATGGTGGAAATGAGAGATGTGAGATTTTCGTAGATATCTTAATTTCAGATAGAACCTGCAATTTTAGAGGTACAAACAAGTGTCACGTCTGTGGATTTATGGGACATCGTGAAATTTTTTCATCTCCAGAGAAAGTCTGCAAAAGACATGCACACTGAGACCCCACAAACATTCCAGGACAACAAACCTTCCTAAAGCACAGTGAAAACCTGGGTTTCTCATTTCAAGACAGTGCATTTTACCATTAAAGATGAACTCCGCATTGGGTGCCTCACAACTTCAACAGATCCGGCAACAAGCGCGGCTGTCCATAAGCCCATTCTTGAGGATCGGTGAATTAGGCCAAGAAGATAGAACAGTCACTGGACATACCCACCGATATCCCACACATGCACAGGCTTTCAACGAAGTGGGTGCCAAAATCTTTTAACAGAAAGAGGAACGAGTTGAGGCATCCAGAGCTGTTTTGGCACATTTTGATGGTACATAGGATTTTTTCGTGAAAGAGTATGAAACCTGGCGGCACATTTATGAACCAGAAACCAAGGAACAGTCAAAGGAACGCTGTCACAGTGGGTCCCCACGACTGAAAAAGTTCCACACCCAGAAATCAGCCAAAAACGTCATGATGTCCATTTTCTGGGACAAATACAGTGTTCTTTTGGCGGACTACCTGGCTCTAGCTGATATATAACCGGAGAGTACTATGCCATCCTCCTAGGAGCACTCGGAGGAGGCAGTAAACACGAAACAACGGGAAATGTTGACCAAAGGGATCCTTTTGTACCAGGACAATGCACTTTCGCACACGCCCAAAGTTGTGGCTGCCAAATTGAAGACCCTGGGTTTACACATGGTCCACCGTACTCCCTATTCACCCGGCCTGGAGCCTTCTGACTACCAATGATCTGTTTCCTAACTTGAAGAAACACATGAACGGTAGCCATTTGGCAACATTTTTTATGTCGATCAGCATGCTGCTGATTGCTGGTTTGACGACCTATCACAAGATTTTTTTTTTTTAATGAAATAGAAAACCTGAAGCAACGATGTAACAAGAGCACCAGTCTGAGGAATATATGTTGAATAAAGGTGCATGTCACTTCATAACATTGACTCTATTCTTTCAGCGCAAAGGCAGGAACTTTTCAGCAGCCCCTCGTAATTAAGTCAGCTTATTATAATGTGCATGAAGGCACGTTACATTTCATGTTTGCTTATAGGAAGCTTCTGGCATGCTGACGTACACATACGAACTTTCGTATATAGAAAACCACTGCTTCATGATGTTTTTCGATGGCGATACTATATACAGCTCCACCAAGGAGCGCCAATCGTGGTGAAGCAGAAGGTATACCCACGGAGTGTTAATTCTGTTCATGCTACTGAATCCAAACGTATACACCTGTCCTTCACTTCGCCTGACTGTTAATTCGGTTTAAATTAGCACTGCGCACAGACTTATATCATGCAAATAAACAAGTATACGAATTACCTCAAAAAGGGATGGTGACCCACGGCACACATCACTGCCTTCCGTGTCTGGAGTTTTGCTGCGGTTCTTGCACGAGCATTTGCTAGCAGCCGCGCAATCGATTCTTCGGTTCGTCGTCGCTCCTTACAACTGCATGGTGCTCCGCACCTGTCTGAGCATACTCATATTCGCGCTAGCCCACTGTTCAAGCTTACCCTCCTAGCGCCGCTGCTTTTGCCCAGAGTCATCGTACGTTCCACGAGGCGCATCTGCAGAAAACTATGATGTCTGCCCGAATGTCTGGCTTTCCCGCGCACCGGGCGATAGCGCGCGATACTGTTAAAATTCATGGTGAGGGACTGAAAAAAAATCAACGAAACAAAAACAGCAGTGGTCGAATCTTAAGGAGCGAAGTCCGTAACACGCTTTCGCCTATCTTATGCTAGCGCTAAACAGACGGACCTACGCGTACAAACTGAACCGCGCTAAACACCGCCCAGTTGGTTTCGGAATCCCCAGAGGCTTGATTTGGCTTTAGGCGACGTAGTTCAATATTTCAGATTATTCGTTTTTTTTTTTTCTACAAGAAATTATCTGCACCTCTAAACTCTACAAAAGCGTGAGAACTCTCAGGGCATCGTAAATAAACTACTATAATAGGCTTTCTGCGGCGAGTTTTGATTTCGTTTGCCAGGAGGGTAAGGATACTGTGTAGCGACGTCATTGCACGGTATTGGCCTTGAGCTCCACCACTGGAAAAGCTGGCGCCACCGTCGGCGTGACGTGCTAGGAGGGATCACGTGGACATAGCGGCCGCGTCGGCTGCTTCGGGCGCGCCGAAGCGAGCTGAAAACGAGTTTAAATTCCCTCGTACGCTGCGGTTTTCATTTAGTGGCGAAATTTTCCCGCTTCGAGTGTCTCCTTTACAACGCTTGAAAGCACTACAATAGGTAGTGGCTGCCTTTGAAGGCGCGCAACATGGCAGGCTACTGCTCGGTGCCGCAGGGCCGGACGCACGTAACGGAGGCCGGTGTCGGCCTTATTCACACGTAGCCGCAGGACAAGAAGCTGTGTGAAGCTTGGCTCGCAAAACTTAAAACCGGCAGTCATCGGCTACAACTCGGGTATCCAGCAAGCACAGACGCGAGGAAGCTTTCTGTTACGGCGCCCGGTCTGCGATGTTCTGGAAACGCGCACTGAGACGCTCGCCTGAGCCCGCTGCCCGACTAATGTCATGACGGTTTGGTCTGTGAACTTGTCGATCCTATAGATACTGGCAAGTTCAGTGGAGTGGAAAGGCAGCGGTAAGAAGCACATTTGAAGAAAGCGTGGCATATGGTCATGTTTGTGTTATGAATTAATGCACTGGATTACAAAAAAGGAGCAGCGGGAAATTGCACGCTGAGAACGCGGATAAACATACAGTGCGACGCAACTCGAGAAATAGTATTGAAAGTTCAAAGAATTTAGAAGAAAAAAAAAAGATTGCATCGTCGCGACGGCACATCACAGTCCCCGTAGGCGTCGAAGTCTCTACAATAAAATTATTTTTGAACAGCTCTGATAGCGCCCACGCAAGAATGGTTGCCTGTATACTGTCAAATGCTCATATTCTGCGGCCTAAAGCTCATGGCACGGTGCGAAAACGCGCGCGCGGAGAAAGCGAAACAGTGCGTGGACAAGTATGCAGACGCGCAGTCGGTCGCTGCGAATCTGCGCGATCGCTGCATTGAGGCTTCATTCTATTACGCTCCATTTAGTTATACAAACACTATAACAACATATTTCACATAGTTTGCTCTCAGCGTTTACCTACCTTTCACGCAAGAAGCCGGTTCGGGAGACTCCATCGCGGCGACCGCGCGCAGTGGCGTTCACTGTGCGTATTCGGTAAAGATATAGCGGCTGTAAACGATTGTGTGCTTTCAGCTTGCCCAAGATTATTATTTAGACAGTAAGAAACTTCTCTCGTTTAGAAAGTACTTACAGAAATGTCTGGGAGGGCTCGCGCGTGGTGTTTTCAGTGAGCGCTGACAGCAAAACCTATGAGGAGCGTGCCACGTGATCCCTCATACTACGGCAGCGAGGCGCTTCCGATAGAGGGCGACTCCGTAACTCCTCGCCGCCAATATGGACAATGTGATCTCGTAAGTCCAGGACATTGCAACTGTATAACGTTCTGTCCGGCTCTCTCGGTCGCCTCGTGTTCAGCTGGTCGTTGTGAGAGCCGATGTAGCAGCATAACGTACGACCGAGCGAACCGGAGCGAGCGTCGAAACGTCGCAATGGCAGGCTCTCACGTGACCACATACTGCTTCATGACGTCGCAACTCGGTAGAAACATTTAGCATAAAGAAGGCACTGCTCTTACCTTCACTCTCAAAGAAATTTACATCCTCTGGGGCTTATTTTGTACCACAGCAATAGTCGTCATATGGTGTCTTGCCCGCATTTCCTTTCTTTAACGCTGCGAGCCCGGTACTTACAAGTCACGAACGGTTTGCGCTTTACCAGCGTGACACAGCATTCTCGACAGGAAAGTAGCGAGCGCAGAGTTTTCAAGAAAGGAAACGCAAGCAAAGTAGATGACGATTGTCGTTGTGGGACAAATAGACACCCCAAAGGTTCCAACCGCTTTAAGAGTGTTGCAGTGAGTGGGTGCAGCCTGGCACACCATGACTGGCACCATCTGCACCTTTTCGTTTGTGGCGCTGTGCGCCTTTTCTTAATCGAAAAAACCTCTTGAGATTGTTTTTCTGGCCTACATGGACCAAGTGCCCTATATGTCTGTCGCTGAGATGGAATAAGGACAGTGTTTTCTACAACCTGTTCCACAGCCCATGTACCAAAAGGTAGCGTAAAGATATTGTGGTCAGCACATCACCTTGTGGTCAGCACATCACCAGTCATTTTCGCCGTTTGCACAATGGCGAAAAGCAAGGGCAGACATCGTCTGGCATGGCCTAGATTGGTGTTCATTTTAGAGAGGCATCTCAACATGGCAGATACAAATCGAGTAATCATTGCTGCCTAATGACATTGTTGTATATTTATATATATATATAGAGAGAGAGAGATTAACACCAAATCTTGTTGGTAAATACACTACCATTCATGTGGATGCAAAGTCCTGTTCTGTGAGATTGGTGTCTTTTTTTTATTAGAGAGAAAGAGGTAAATTTATTTACAATATTATACTAATATTTGTATTAATAAGTAGAAACAGCAAGCTGACAAAAGAAGTATGTTGCACTGCAACTCGTCTTGCATTCACTAATAGAGAAATACTTATTACTACCATTGTGTAAGCACGTACATGCTTGTTTGGTAAACGTAGATAATTAATAATGGATTTTTCAGCTCATCGAACTAATACTTATGCAAAGTACAAGTATTCCCATTGTACACTCACATATAAACCGATGCTATTCCAACAAGCATGATCATGGTGTAATCCTAAGCAAACACAAACACACGTTCAGTGACTGCGGTAGAGAGCCTGCCGACTTTCGGTTACCTTGTGATCAGTCATGACCCACTGACCAGCTTTTGAAATGCGAAGAGTTTTCCGTAAGTATGGTACTCTCTATAAATATAAGCTTGCTGACAAACCGTCTGTTTCACATTTCTCATACAAGTTACTGGTTGCAATGTAAGAGGATGGATAGTACAGCTGGTTGCAAGCATTTATCGAGATTCAAAACATGACACAATGCTAACAGGCCCACTCACTGCAACCTGGAATGTTAAAACAGTATTAGCATTTTCAGCTGTCTAAATAGAAAGACACAAATCTACAGAACAATCTACTGTTAAAGTACGGTATAACCTTCCTAAAGCGAAGTCACACCTGACATGAAAATATTGTTATATACAATATTCATTATAAAATGTTCTTTCCACGCTATCAGTGAGAAAGGTTCTGATTTAAATTGTTTTGTTACATTAGATATTGATGTAGGTACAATCGGCTTCTTGTAATCAGCATGCTTAATAAATTAAGGAATCATGTTTCACTTTTCACACAAGGAAAACATTCCTTGTATAGCTCAAGTGCAACATATTAATTGGGTGAAGCTGTTGCTGTGTTACGCTGCAACACGAGAGAACAGCATTGGTAAAGATAGGCCACACTTATGAACACTTCCAATACTTATGAACAATGCATGCGTGTATAGGCATGGCTTCATTCATTATCTCCCTTCATCTCACTGCTCTAAGGCTGCATATTTGTTTGCAAGTACCATTCTGAATATGCATGCTTTAAACTTTACTGCATCTGGGTTGGCCTGTTTCTTGACTAATTTTACTCTTTCTCTTTTCATATTGAGGTGAATCAAGACTCTTTGAGGAACTATCAAGCATCATATATGGGATATCACTGGCCTTAATGAGGTTAAGGCCAGTGCCTTAACCTCATTAACCACTGCCTATACAGTGCTGAATAATGGCCACATCCTCTGCTATAGAGGACTCGCAGACAAGAAGAAATGCAGGGTAAGGTTCCTAATCTGTATGGACATAGCGACACTGACGAATTCTACAACATTAATGAGAGGGTAGCTGTAGTTGTAATCAAACTTAATAAGAGGTATAGATTAAAGATGGTGCAAACCTATGCTCCAACCTCCACTCACAATGATCAAATAGAACAGTTTTATGAAGATGTTGAATTAGTGACGAGAAAAGTGCTAACTCTGTATACATTAGTCATGGGCAACTTCAATGCAAAAGTGGGCAAAAAGCAAGATGGTGAAAAGGCAGTTGGCAATTGACTACGTCATTGATTCTAGGAACACTAGAGGAGGAATATTGGTAGAATCTGCAGAAAGGAATAAGCTCCGAATAATGAACACCTTCTTCAGAAAGTGTACGTAGCAACAGAAAGTAAACCTGGAAAAGCCCTAATGGAAAAACAAGAAATGAAATAGATTTCATACTTTCTGTCGATCCTAGCATAGTGTAGGATGTAGAAATGTTAGGTAAAGTGCAATGATTGCAGGTTAGTGAGGTCTAGGATTCACCTCTATATGAAGACAGAAAGAGTAAAATCGGTCAAGAAACGGGCGAACCTAGACGCAGTAAGGGTAAAAGCAGACCAATTCAGGCTGGTACTTGCAAACAAATATGCAGCCTTAGAAGAGAGGGATGAAGATGACATAGAGGTAATGAACGAAACCGTAACTAGGCTGGCTTCAGAAGCAGCAATTGAAGTGGAAGGTAAGGCACCAAGGCAACCAGTAGGTAAGCTCTTCCAAGTAACGAAGGGCCTAATAAATGACAAAGAATGAAAGTGTCTGACTCAAGAGATCAGATAGAATTCACACTGTCAAAACTGAGCAACAAGGAAAGTGTAAGGGATATTTGAAATTATAATGTGAGAAAGACTGAGAAAACGGTAAAAGATGGACACAGCTTGAAATCAGTGAAGAAAACTTGACAAAGGACAAGCCAAGATAAGCAGGGTAATAAGCTGAAAGATAAGCAGGGTAATATCATCAGCAATTTCAAAGATATAGTAAAAGCAGCGGAAGAATTCTACACTGACCTGTACAGTACCCAGATCAGCCACGATAACTCCATTTGAAGTAGTAATGAACAGGTTACAGAGGCTCCTTCTATAACTAGCAATGCAGTTAGAAGGGCCCTGCAAGACATGAAATGGGGAAAAGTGTAGGAGATGGAATAACAGTCGATTTAATCAAAGATGGAGAAGATGCTTGAAAAGCTTGTGGCCCTTTATACAAAATGTCTCAAGACTTCAAAGGTTCCAGAATACTGGAAGAATACCAACATTATACTAATCCACAAAAAGGGAGACGTTAAAGAATTGAAAAATTCTAGATCCATTATCTTACTTCCAGTATTGTATAAAATATTCACCAAAAGTTTCCAACAGAATAATGGCAACAATTGACTTCAGTCCACCAAGAGAACAAGCTGGCTTCAGGAAGGGATACTCTACAATGGATCGCATCCATGTCATCAATCAGGTAACCAAGAAATCTGCACTGTATAATCAACCTCTCTATATGATTTCATAGATTATGAAAAGGCATTTGATTCAGTAGAGATACCAGCAGTCATATAGAGGCATTATGTAATCAAGGAGTACAGGAGGCATACATGAATATCCTGGAAAATATTTACAAAGATTCCATGGCTACCTTGATTCGATCTCCGCAAGTAGAAAGATAACTACAAAGAAAGGGGTCAGGCATGAAGACACAATCTCTCCAATGCTATTTACTGCATGCTTGGAAGAAGTATTCAAGCTATTAAACTGGGAAGGCTTAGGAGCGAAGATCAATGGTGAATATCTCGGCAACCTTCGGTTTACACATGACAATGTCCTGTTCAGCAACACTGGGGATGAGTTACAACAAATGATCAAGGACCTTAACAGAGAATGTGGAAAGTTGGTTTGAAGATTAATGCGCAGAAGACAAAGAGAATTATCAATAGCTTGGCAAGGGAACAAGAGTTCAGGATCACCAGTCAACGTCTAGAGTCTGTGAAGGAGTATGTTTACCTAGGTCAATTACTCATAGGGGACCCTGATCATGAGAAGGAAATTTTCAGAAGAATAAAAATGGGTTGTAGCGAATATGGTAGACATATTTGTTAGATCCTGACTGGAAGCTTACCACTATCGTTGAAAATAAAGATGTAGAATCAATGCATTCTACCAGTGCTAACATATGGGGCAGAAACTTGATGGTTGACAAAGAAGTTCGAGAACAAGTTAAGGACCACGCAAGGAGCGATATATCGAAGAATGCTAGGCATAACATTAACCCAAGTAACCACGGATATCCGTGGGACGTCCACCATAAGTCCCAACGTCCACCCATCCGGATATCCAACACGGACGTCCGTGGGACGTACAGGAGAAGTCCATATCCTGTTTGGATGTCCGAAGGACATCCCATCGGGATGTCCATGGGACATCCCATTTTGAACGTCCGCTGGCTGTCCATAAATAAGCATGCCCAGGATATACACTAGGGAATTATATATAAACTAGCATAAATATATTGCCGGAAATTTTAGTCTGTTCATATTATATTTGTTTATTTTTGTTCTCTATCGGACACAGTTCATTCTTTTTTCAAAGCAAAATAAATATATTTCCAACTTGATATAAGTTCTGCCCACTTTAACATCGTAGTATTAAAATACGATTTTTTTTATATCGGTGGGTCATACAAACAGTTTGTAGTTTGCTTTAAAAAAATGGTCCTGACCTCCGAACATGTAACTGGGACGCTATGTAGGTTCAGGTTTATCATTGAAACAAGAAGTAAAACACGATGTTGGGCTAGTTGGTGCATTGTATTAAGAAAAAACCAGCAAAAAAAAAAGGCGGACACAGGAAACGTACACAAGACAGGCCCCTTCCAGCCTCTTTCCTGTCGTCTCGTATGTTTCCTGTGTGCGCCTGTTTTTGGCTGGTTTCTTAAAACAGGAAGTAGTCTACAGTGTTCAATTGTGCATACAATAATATCATTATAGGTAACAAAAACAAATCTCAAAGGCTACGCTTTTGGTGGCCGCGTGCGTTGAAAGCGATTACGAAAGCTATAATGCGTCAGAGCCGCCATGCATTGACGGTAATCTCGAAGGCTATGTTTTTCTGGCGCCGACAGCGTTAGCAGAAACTAAAAACTCGAAAAGCAGATACCGAATATTCCCAGCATAAGTAAATATTTCACTGTGTAATAATACACTATCTTAAAAACCTATTTATGTTTGCGTAGATGCACGTGGAAGTGTTAGAACCTTGGCAAAGCAGAACGCTTCAGTCATCCAATCCAATCCAAGCTCTAGCCATCGTCGCCACGCCATTTTTCATTCTGCGATCGTTTTAAGGGCAGTGGAGCAGCGTTTGTCACCTACCGTGCCTACCGAAGTCTCCTACTCAGCTACCAAGGTATGACAGCTACATCGATTTCTTTTTTAATTCGTTGGGGTATTGAAATGTGTTTTCTTCACAGGTGCCAGGATGCCTAGACTGCGGGAGAAGCCGCACGCGCGAAAAAGAGCGTCGCTGGAAACAAAGACGATATTCGAGGACTTCGGATCTCGCACCGGCAACCAGCAGTGAACAGCTCGAGAATTCGCAAGTCTAGAACTGTGCAGTGGCGCGTATACCCCGCACGCATGCATTATCATGTGCGGTCGAGCTGTCCCTGCAAACATTTGTACGCCTTGTGATGCTGGTCGCTGCACCGAGGCGACATCGGAAGTTCAGGACGGTGGTTGTGACACTACGCGCACTAAGGACAATGTGCCTTGCTTCCCTGATGGATATATACTCTACGTGACGCTTCGGATGGTTCACTTCGCTGTGAGAACGGAACAGGATCCCTTAGGAGAGGTCTACGCACAAGTCAATGCGGGTTCTCTGGTAAGCAGGACCCCGGAGTCTACATTTGCTTTAGCTACCGCGGACTCTTCATCGGCGCCCTTTGATTCTCCTGGCAAACAGCTTCTCCTGACTAATGCGCTCATGATTAGAGCTGTAGCCGTGAGTAGCGGCAAGATCGCCTGCTGATCTCTACGAAAATAAAAAGCTCCTTTTAAAAAAGTGAAGAATATATTAGTTGTTTTTATCTACAAGTTTGTTTAATATCGTGAGAATATGGTCACTACGGCCACGGCGGGGACATTGTAAACGAGAGTACGCATTCGATGGCCAAGTGAGTTTTAATAATTGTAAGAACGCACTACGCCACGAGAAAGAGCTATTGTTTAAAGGAAGCGAATAATATATTAACTGTTCTTCACTAATAGTTCGTTTAGCCACGTCAGAATATCGAGACATTGGGAACGAGAGT
This sequence comes from Dermacentor albipictus, assembly GCF_038994185.2. NCBI lineage: Eukaryota > Metazoa > Arthropoda > Arachnida > Ixodida > Ixodidae > Dermacentor > Dermacentor albipictus. The sequence goes on from NC_091829.1 coordinate 56,739,635, forward strand.
ACGCTTTTGACGGCAAGTTGACTTACGAGAACGCACTACGTCGCGAATAACATTTTTAAGCTGCAATACCATTAAGCATGACCGTGTGGCACCCCGCGAATGACATTAAAGTTTAAGGCATTAGCCAGTTAATGTCATTTTTTGTGCCCGTGTGGCACAGTGCTAGTGAAGTGATGTAGTCAAGATTAATTCCTTCACGTCATTTCTGTTGCTTTCGCTGCTTAATAATGCTAATTCCTTTTGCTCTTTTTATTCCATGCTGCATACTCAAATGTCAAAGCAGGGTGGGCAATAAGAATTTTTGTTCTGTTCTCTACCTTGTGTTGTGCTATTGGAATTGCAAGTTTTCTTCTTTATCCGTGTATTTATTTGTTCTTTGAACAGTATGCATATATCTGCTTATTGGTCTTTTTATGTATATGTATAAGGTGACAATAAAGGTTTCATTGTATTTGGAAGTTGGTGTAAGTTTATTTCTCGTTTATTTAAAACAAGAATGCATTCAAGCATTAGACCAATGTAATATATATAATGGTCGGGTGCTTGAATGTGTCCCGGCCACTATTGTCGCTTCAAGGTATGTGTATAGCTGGAATATCCCCGGGAAGACACACACACACACACACACACACACACACACACACACACACACACACACACACATATATATATATATATATATATATATATATATATGTATATATATATATATATATATATATATATATATATATATATCCTGAACGTCCCCTGAATGTCCATGCTGGATGTCCGCGTCGGACGTACTACGGATGCCAAAGCGATTACCTTTGGATTTCCCAGGGACGTCCCTCGGACGTACGTCGGACATTCATGGATATCCCACGGACATCCCGAATATCCAGAAAGGACGTCCGTCGGACGTCGCCCGGATATCCGTGGTTACTTGGGAAAAGACAGGAAGATAGCTGTGTGGATCAGAGAGCAAATTAACAGGGATAGTCGAGATTCTAATTGACACTAAGAGAAAAAAATGGAGCTGGGCAGGCCACGCAATGCGTAGATTAGATAACCTGTGGACCATTAGGGTTACAGAATGGATGCCAAAAGAAAGGAAGCACAGTCAAGGACGGCAGAAAACTAGGTGGGGTGATGAAACTAGGAAATTTGCAAGCACAAGTTGGAATCGGTTAGTGCAGGACATGGGTAATTGTATTTTAAAAAATGAAGCGCCAACAGTAACGGCACACTAAGAAGGAACAAAAGACAGGACAAGGCACTTCTTGTCTTTTGTTCCGCTTTGTTTTGTCTTTTGTTTCTTCTTAGTGTGCCGTTACCGTTGGCGCCTCATTTTTTGAAAGCTATGCACCAACTAACCCCACAACGTGTTTTATAGTAATAGGATCACAGGGAGAGGCGTTTGTCCTGCAGTGGCCATAAAATAGGCTGCTGCTGCTGATGATGGCGGTATTATGCATGTCATATGTACATCCACATCGATGTCTTCTGTATCAGATTACTCAAAACAATGCAATCACCATTCTGTACCTCTAAGGTACACAAGAAATACCAACGATTATTTAATCAATTTAGACTGCCAAAGAACTTATATTTGGTCTGGTCAAGAAGAAGTTATAAGAAACCAATGGCTTATGATGATGTGTATTTCCATGTTTATTCTAATCCTTGGGCCAGCATTGACACAAGAGAACTCGAAACTTTCAAGGTGGACACCTTTCGAACTAATCGCAGAATGGACTCACTATTAAAGGATGTCATCTTGCGAATCTCATGCCGAAAAAACATTTTTGAATGTTTTATCGTACCGGTTATAAGTCCTTTAGTGATAAGCCATTAAGTGAACTCGAGTAGGTGGCGTCAAAATCCTTGGCATCACAGAAAGCAGCTGCAAGAACTTCAGGGCAACATAGCCGATTTTTTTTCTCTTTATTTCTTGCTTACTATCCATCTAACGGCAAGAGTACCCATTTTGCTGTTGCATTTGCAGTCTAATTTGCTAATACAGTTGCACATAGTAATCCACCTTAGCGTCCTTGTTACTTTTCCCTTCCTTTTCCCTGCATGTTTGTACTTTTGAATCTTGATGCACCGTGTACAATTATCGGCGCATGTTTGCTGCAGACCTAAAGGTGCCCCTTGTGTTCTTTCTCTAAATAGTCATTCAAACAAAAATTTGATATCTGTCATGTTAGGTCCACTCGATTCAGCCCATACTTTGTGAACTAACTGATGCCTGCCAGTTCAGTGCCAGTTTTGCATGCGCAGAATTAGCACGGCACAACCTGCACGAGCTCTACGCTATCTCTCTGACTGCTTGAAATGCTGTTAGGTTGCCCTGCACGAAGTCTGCAGTGCATCAAACAAATGGCGATGCGTAGATGCAGTCATTCTGAACTGGTGAAATGAACAGCAAGGTGCAGCACCTCCTGAACTAGTTCAGAAAGTGGAGGCACACTGTATTAACCTATTAACGTACCAATTTCATGATGCCACTGCTACCATAAAGCAATCTGGTGGTACCTGTTGGCAGGCTCAAGGGCAACTCTGGCTAGAGGCGTGTCGAGTTTCCATACCTGCCAATTTGTGAACTTGTGACCCTTGAAATTCCTACAGTGAAGAATAGTAGGCCATTTTATTAGGTTGCCCCGGGCATACATTTGTTTCAGAGAGCAGCTCTTAGGTGGCGGGCCGTTCCTGCGTTGAGTGTCGTCGTCCCTCGGCATAACTGAACGAACGATGAAGCACCGAACGCGAAGCGCAGTGGGGGATGAAAGACGGCGAGAACAAAAAGGGCACAAGGAGGGAAGCAGAGGAGGAGGGTGCAGCGGACTCATGAGGAGGAAAGCGAAGTAGGAGTATGGCGAAAGGGTGAGGAAGAAAGTGTAGTGCAGCGCAAGACGTGGTCTGCAGCGACGATCGCTACAAGATGGCACCAGAGTAGCACGCGTCGTCTGTGCATTGACGACGCCATCAATAAGGCATGCGGCGAGTGCATAGACCAGTACAATACATTGAAACAAAGCGCTGCATGAGCAGAGGGCTGTCTGCGGAGGCTGCTGTGAATCACGCCTACACGTCACCCATGCGCTGCCCCTCATGATCTCCTGATTAGCGAGGTAACTGTGCCACACTTCGCTCCGTTTGCTATGTACCACATGAGACAGATTGTGTAAAATGAAAACACGTTTAGAGCTGCACTAAAACTTTGCATTCGGGAGTATCATGATCGTCTATAAATTTTTTCCCGACAAGAAACATGGTTTTTAGATAACAATGACATTTTTTAGAGACTTTGCTGTTGCTGATTTGACCTGGTTCATTATCTTCTCTGAACATCAGCAATTGTACCCGCTGACATACGGTAGATGTCATTCATGCAAGTATAGAGTATGACGTCTTGTACTGCCTCTAGAGGATGGCACCAGTCATCAGCACAATTTTTCCTCCTTAAGCATTTTCTTGCAACCCTGCGTTGCTCTATCTTTAAACACCTTTCATACTTTTTCACAACCACAACTTAATTTTTGTAATACTTGCTCAACATTGACATAACTATGTAAAATTTAATAACACTTTTTCAAATAATACAGGTCGATGGAAGGCACAAGACGCAAAAAGCAGGAAATGCTTGACATGGCGAAATATTTATATCCGTAGAACAAGTCCAATTCGTAAACATGATGAAAAATTTGGGAGTTGGCAGGTTTGTGTTTGTACCATGACAAGCCCCCTTAGCAATCGAGATCTCAAGGCGGGGAGATGATAATAAGAAAGTTCTACAATAGAATCGGGGCTGAGGAGACTAAATACTCCTCTTACCACTAGAGTTCACTGCAAAAATTTAGTGGCATTGTCTTTGGCACTCCCCTCAATGCTGCCTGACAAGGTCACTATGTATCGTTGCTGTGAACCATACGAGGCACCACAATGATCATGTCATGTACTTGGTCACCGTCTACTCCTCCCCACTGTTGCTGCGGCCACTGCACTAGCATTGTTCAGCAACACACACACTGACACAGTCAACCTCCTTGCCACCCATGTTGTTTAAGATATACCTGTGACTAAAGCTTTGCACAAACTAGTGCGAAAAGAGACTGCATTCGTAGTGCTGCATCATTAAATGTGAGTTCTTTGTTCTTTCTTCCCTAAATTTGCATTTTTGACCCTTTCTCATTGGAGGTAAGTGTTGGCATTAAAAGAAATCAGAGGACCTTAAAACATATTTTTCAAAACAGCACTTTTACTGGCAGAAAACAAGTAACTTGTAATGAGAGATGAACAGGATAGGATGAAAGAGACTGAATAAACTGTGAACTCCTCGTTCACAAAACCACAAAAGTTCATTTAGGGCTGTGTTTCGGTTTTGTTGCCGCCTTTTCTTGTAGGCTAGCTGTCACCGGTGTCCTCTGGACTCAATTAGAAAGCACCATGCCTGGACTTATACAGTCACCACTAATCTGGAATCACAGGCTCGGTGATATTTAAAGCTTTGACAGCTTTTTGCCATTTCGTCATGTCCATTGTCATCATGAATGTTCCACTTCTGTCTTCACGCTCGGTACTCGTGTTCGCAAACACGGGCTCCACCACCACCATGTTGTCCGCATCGTACTTAATGCGGGCGTGGCCCTCATTGACTAGGAACGACAGATGGAATATATTCTCACATGTCTTGGCAAATGACTGCGGGTGGAGCACAAATTCAAAATACGGCAATGGGCATCCAGTTTGCTTGTAGAAGTCCCCCAGAAGACGGTGGATTACGCTGACACGTTCTGTGGTTGTCTCTTGAATGATCTGCTCCACAGAGGACACCTGAAATCACATAAGAGGAAGTGTTGGCTATTTGAACACTTTCACAAGCACACAAAAGAAGTACAGTCATTGTCAATAGTATATGGGCTGCATTGCCTGTGGCTGCCAGCGTGACTGCTGGCCCTTTTATGGAGTTGTGCACAGCACAAGGGACAAAGGACAGAAAGAAATGGTTGAGACAAGCGTTGACAATCATCTTGAATGTAGAAGGACTCCGAGTAAAGCCATGATTCTGTCAGCCACTCAGAGCGTAGGTACTCACAGACCCTTTTTCCGTGTCCTGCAAATGGAGTGAGACTACCGAAAATGGCTTGTACGTCTTGAGGCAGCTGCCAGTGTCGAATGTAGTACACCCCCTTGCACCCTATATATATATATATATATATATATATATATATATATATATATATATATATATATATATATATATATATATATATATATATATATATATATATATAATCTGCATGTATCTGGTGGTAGAAGAGCTAAATATATACACACACACACACACACACACACACACACACACACACGCATATATATATATATATATATATATATATATATATATATATATATATATATATATATATAGAGAGAGAGAGAGAGAGAGAGAGAGATTTCCTTTTTTGAGGTATATTTAACTCTTCTACCAACAGATTTGCAACTGCCACTGGCTCCATGAATTATGCCTCTGTTGCATAAAATCTTATCCTCAGCCTAGCACCCTCTCCTCACCAGCCTGCTTCTTCATTAGCCTCGAACAACCTTTGATGTGAGCCAGTGTAGTACGTCAAATAAAATGGTACAACATTGTGTTCTGGCCCCTAAGAGCAGTTATGCAGATTTTAAACAAAGCACTGCATCATATTTTTGTTAATATCTGTCGTAGTTTTTCAGTGATGATGTTATTTGTGTCTCCCTAATAATTGGTTGAGGCAGTGGACTGCACTTTTGCCTACTAGGCTAAATCAGTGTGCCGCAAGGCAAAGGAATTGCTATCTGTGTGATGCTGGCACCGGTTTCAGGGACAATGCTTATGAAAACCAGGAGAAGGCACGTACATGAGGCCGGTACTTTGACCCTAGCCTGCTGCATTGTTACTCGTTCATTGCAGCACAGCACTCTAATCTGAAATGTGGATGTCAATACCTTCCTCTTTTCTACCATGCCCTTTCCGTTCACAGGGCCTGCCAGCACCGAACCTGAAGTTAGCTGTCAAAAAAAGTCACGGATTGTAACAATAAGCTTTGTGGAACCTGGTGCAATAGGATACAGAAACTTTGGCTTGGAGAGCACAGCGTAAAATGGATGCAAGGGTGAAGTGTGTCGGAGCTTGTGCGCGTTACACCCTGCTTCGTCACCGGGTGTTAGTGAGCTGCACCAAGTCATAGATAGTCCACGAACTTAATACTTTGCATTGCTAAGATAAAAGAAAGCTTGACGCTCCCCGTTCACGTCTCGGGATGGCATTGCGCGCGTTACCTTATTAGGTACGGTCGGCGCTCTGTCCGGGGCGTCCTGCGTCGTGCGCCTGACGGGCGCCTTTTTCGCCTCGACCGGCACGTCACCCGGGGAGCCGTACAGGTACCAGACGGGATGGCTCGTCTTCGCGGTTCCTTCCGCGAGCTTCCCAAGCTCCGCCCACGCCGTCTCCGTCAGCGGACCGGTCTGCGACGCGTCCGGCACGAAGTCGCGGACCCGCGCTGCGAACTCCTCGTGGTCGAACTTGCGCAGGTTCACTGGCAGCGCGGTGGCCAGTTGACGTCCCCTGCATGCCGCCAAGCTGACAAGCGTAGAGTCCAGCACGGCCTCCTGTGTGCGCGCGACGTTTTCGAAGAGCTCTTCCGCTTGCTGCAGAACCTCGTTGGGCCGAACGTTCTCCGGCACGTTAAGCTGTTCGTCTATGACAGCGCCGTAGTCGCGGCGCACACGGTGCACCTCCTCGGCATTCTCGGCCTTGAAATCGTCCTGCGATGCGGACCTACCGTCGTCTGACGCCTGCGACATGATATGGTGCGCACGCCAATTGTTCCTTCGAGAGAGAGTGTCTGCGCTTGCACGCTTACGGATCCGAACGCGGCGCGGTTTCGGTTATATATTGAACCAGTTCCGTTGAACCAACACGGACAATTTGCTGGGGGAAAGCTAGGAGGCAAAGCGCGCACAAGTGAGAGCGCTTCTGAAAAGAGTCCTGCGTTTTAACCCACGCTAGTTTATACAGAGGAAGAGAAAACATAAACACCAACAGCTAAATAAGACAGAACACAACCTCGAGTGTGAAGGTTTACTTATTTTGCGCTTTTCCCTTCCGCGTTTGCACAAACGCGAAACCATCGCATGTGGAAGCTGATTCGATTCAGCCTTTGTTCCAAGCCGCAAAATACGCTGCCGGACTACTTGGCGCAGTAACATACGCGCAACAGCCACGCTGCCGTAGCTTTCCCTTCATAGCCACAGAAATTTGCTCTCTGTTTAACGCGTGCACGGGCCCTTGGGCTACAGTGTACGCTATACTCAATTGGACTGCCTCACGTCGGCGCGCATGCACTCTAAAAACGGTTGCACCCTTTGGAGTACGTGTATATTTGCCACGGATCGAACGATCATCGTCATCTGTCTTGCTTGCGTTTCCTTTCTTGAAAACGCTGCGCTCATTACTTTCCTGTCGGGAATGCTCAGTGGCGTACGTAGCAACAGGGGGGGGGGGGGGGGGGGGTGCGTGGGCCCCGGGTGCAAGGGGCCAGTGAGGGAGAGGGGCTGTCATATACGTCTGAAGACACCCCTCTTTCCGCCGGCTACACCCAGCGGGGGGGTTACAGAAGACCTAAGGGCCCCGGGTGCCACGTGACCTAGCTACGCCACTGGGAATGCTATGTCATGCTGATAACGCGCATGCCGTTCGTTACTGGGAAGTACCGGGCTCGCAGCGTTAAAGAAAGGAAATTCGGCCAAGACTGATGACGATTGTGGAGCATTACGCCACGCAGCCAGCCCTGGCAAGCGAACGCTCCATGAAGCCAGTCCACAGCTGCATGGCCCCACACGTGACCACTTGCGTCGAGATCACGGAGCAAGAATCTAGATTAGCTGAGACGTGTGGTTCTCAGTAGCTATACCAGCAATTTTTATTTGGTGCGCGCTTGTTCAGCTGCTCCGCCGTGGCTCTGCCTGCAGAGTGGGAACACTAAAAGCAACTGCGCACTTTGACGTGCGACCACGTGTTGTGCCACCAGCGGGTTTGGCTTCAGTCACGCTGTGGTATGCCATGCTCTGCTTTCCTCCGAGGGTGGCTGACACCCATTACGGGGGATTGGCTAAGAATCGGGTGATTCGAGAAGCTCCCTCCCATGGTTCCCTCCTATCTTTTTCCTTCCTCCATGTCGGCGCGCCTGGCTACGCGTACGTTCCCGCGCATAAAATTGAAAGACCACACGTGGATGGACTTGGCTACATGCGACCGCATACACAATGAACGAAGCTCTTCGTAAGCCAAAGCCAGATCCTCGTTACCACGGAGACGAAGACCACAATCTTCCAACGCTCACGCAGAGACGAAGGGGAGGGGCTCGACGTCGCTCTCTGGCATCCAAAAAGTACAAAGAAATGAAGAGAAACCAGCGGCGAAGGCAACCAGAAGCTCCGCCGTCATGGCTGGTGACGGACCGTGATACTCGCCCGAATTGGGGTGCCCACTATGACCACACCGACGTAAAGGTTGGCATGTACGTGCACTTTTGATCAAGCATTGCGCTATCGCGCGCTCGTGAAAGTGTTCAGTGCTCGAGATGAAGAAGCCATGATCTAAGCGTTTTCTCAGTTCGCTTTTGGCTAGAGAAGATGCACCACCACCATGCGCCTGTGATCTCGTTGGGATAACTCCTAAACTGGACGATTATCTCACGTACGAGAGATCGCTCGTTATATTCTATATCAACATCTTCGTTTCTTTCTTTCTTTAACTTTGTATGGCACTTGCGCGAGGTCGTAGGTGTCGATTGTTGGTTCTTCGTACACCTCCCGTCAAAACTGAAAGCGGGGCTACGTACTTAACAAATTGCCGATAAGGGCGCATGCGAAGTGCACTCATTCGATGATATGAGGATATCATCTGCACCAATACGTATGCACTATACTGAACTAATGACGCTGGGCTTCAGTGACGATGACGAATACTGAGTGATGGCGTGCTGGCATGGGACGCACCATGTTTTTCCATTAATAGCCATGTGGAAACGTGGCTACGTGCGCATAAACAGACATTATACATCTGGCAGTACTTGTGCATACCTAAATACAGCACAGAGTTTGTTGATCGAGTGACACTGTTGTGCTTAATAAGATACCTACCATTGCAACCTGCAACGATTCAAATGTAAGTGTGGCTGCAGAGAGCTATTCTGGAAGTGTTCAATTGCGCAGTAACTTTCCTTTAGATGTATGCATAGAACTGCATGGACCCGATATAATTCTACATCTTAATTCTAATTAGCGGTTATTTGGTTCAGGTACTTTACCAAAGCGAAATAATTCATCCATACGAAAACGGCGACCTTCTTTCTCTTGCCTATGTGAAGTGCATAATTTTCATAAACGAGTTGTGTAGTAAACACTTCCAGAGCTTTCTTGCACAGTACATAAACAAGGTTTTAATTAATAATTGAATTAAATAAAGCGTCAGTATAATAATTAACATTGTGGCGCACTTTTGTGCAGGCCAAACATTATTTCAACTGGCAGCTAGGTTTGTTTTGTAACGGTGAACATATGCCAAATACAGAAAAAAAGCTCGTCATTGCGACTAACTTCATGGAAAGTGCTCCCAGTGCACCATAAGTATGTTCCCTAATCGTGTGGTATTGCTTTATTTGGTAGTTGTATCGCACCTGAGTCAAGCAGGACTTCATTCATTTAGTCATTTCAATTTAAAGTGTCGCCGTTAATAATACGGTACCAGATTCCATGGATGCCAAAGCGAAGGGTGTGCCAAAGGAAGGGTGTGCCAAGGAGAGAAATGATGTTCAACATTTATTGCAAGTTTCGTTGATGTGAACAGAAGCTCTTTTCTAAACTTCACAGCTCATGTCCACTTGCACTTTGTCATTATTCTATGTGCTTCCAACAACAAATGCGTGACGAGCGAAATGGGATGAAGACGGCGTGGTGAGAGCACTTTGGCTTCACTGCGGCTGGTTAGGCAACGCATTGAGGAGTCCAATTTGTCCTGGACCAGAATGAATTTTTGTTCAACTGCGAGGCTTTTCTTTCGAGGAACCTGTATGGGTTTCCTTTGTAGCAATTGCTACAATTGGGTGGATGTCTTATTCTACCTTTAAATAAAGTCCATAGTAGCTGGATGGAGAAATTTAAAAGCCGTAAGCGGTCGTGCGCTCATTCTTGTAATAATTTGGAAAAGGAGCCGTTCGCGAGGACAAGCAAGCAGTTTGCTTTCCAAACCAAGATCTCACCGTAGATGCTGCTGCGTCACTTCAGGCTGTGCCACCTGCATCTTGAGTCTCTTTGAAAGTGGTGCCACGACACCTGAGACACCGGCACCGCAGCGTAGGCGTTTTGGTATAACTTGTGGCATGGAGAGGCTAAAGCAGGATGAAACACTGTCCCACACATAAACCGTTGGACAGCGGGAGCACCGAGATAAAAGTGAGACGTGTCCCACCTAAATCAGGACGTCTGGTGACCTTAACCATTAATGCCAAAGTTGTGCATTGCAAAGCCAAGTCCCACCGAATGGAGAGGATATGTGAATGAGGAATGGAAAATGCAGAATGGCTACATTTTCATGTCTCTATATATATATGCTGGACCTTGGGCATAGTTTGAAACAGCTTGTGGTCTTTTAGTTATGCAGCAGCAATTTAAGGGAAGTTTCACTCGTTATAGGCATGGGAAACGATGAAAAGTACACAAATTAGAAGTGCTCACACAAACTTTGAAACTGTTATGTAATTGAAGTGGGCAATAAGGTAGGTGTGTGATAAAACTCACCTCTTCTTTCTGTGTGTTTTACTTTTCTCTTTTGCAGATAAGTACCCCTTCTTTAAGCCCAGCGGCATTTTTCATTTTTTCTGAGGAGCCCTCCACATAAACAGCAGGGACTTTCAGCGGATTGAAGAGATGGGCAAAACTGTAGACATGGTGAGTGGTGGCTCTTGCATGTCTGTACGTTGATACAGATGACTTTGTACTGGTGCAAACTTCCTGGGACTACATATTGTTGTACCTAGTGTGGGAACTTCGAATTACCCTGTGTTGACAATAATGCAAGGCTTGAGAAGGTAGCATGGCTAAATCGCTGGCTTGGATTAGTACAATTTACCAGCACTCTTTCCTAGAATGTTTGAATGGTGCGCTGTAAAGCAACGAAAGCAATATTATCGTGTTGCTAAGTGGTGCTGTTAGACAGGCATAGTTTGTTGCTGGATTCTTGATTCATGTTACCAGTGCAAGATTAAATTGGACGCGAAGAGAAGACAGAGATACAATAAATGGTAAGCTACTGCTGAAATTTACTTACACAAAGGGCTACAAAATGCAAGAACCATAAAACAAAGCGTTATTACAGCACACGCGTACTGTTAACCCTCTAGAATACTCCAGCATTTGGGCAGACACAGCCCAAGTACTTGTAGTGTCTTCTCCATGTATCCCATTTAATTTTGTGCAGGTAACATGAATAAAAAAAATATTGTGGTAACTGTGGCGATAGCCTTTCAAACTGCCTGGTTTGAAAGACTATTCTTGACCTTTTATCAGCTGTTCCTGTTTGCATTCCCCTTCAATGGGAAGCCAGAAAGGTTGAATTAAGAAAATTCTCGTTTGGAATACCTGGCTTCAGAATGCATGGAAAACGTAACAGGCCAGCGAAAAGTCTTGCGATTTATTTGAATTGGTCGGAATGTCAATTTCACAAAAGTATGCTGTACGTCATTTGCTCACACCAAACCAACCCCTCTTCTTGGAGCAGAGGACCACACTTCCCACCTGCAAAGAAAGTCTCTTATAAAGCATTATATCACGAATAGTCTGTGTAAGACTGATAATTAACAACAAGCAATAAGAGTTCAACATATGTATGGTATAGAATAAACAGTACCACCAAGTGTCTACTTGTATTCGCCCATGTTGACGTCCGTGGCGTAGCTCGAGGCTAATCTCGAAGAAGGAACTTGAATGAATTAATTAATGAATGAAGCTTTATTTCCCACTGAACACGGAAGAGGGTGAGAAAAAGAAGCTGTAAAGAGGCAGCTTGAAAAGCTCTCCACCCCCTGACAACACATGGCAGCGGCAGGTCAGCAAAACGCAGACACTCGAGAAACTCATCGGCCAGCTTGTCAGGGAGTCCCCTCTTCTTCTGCAAATGGTCAGTTTATGCGTCAAATCTCTTCACTGGCATGGTCTCCTCTATTCGAATTCCATCACTGCGCTTTTATCACCGCTGCCAGCATTTCTTGAACTTTCTAACGGAGTCATGCTCCCATTGCATGAACAAAACCTGGGAATCTTCAAGACATTTCTCGCGTTTTCGGCCATGGCCACAGACACATCTTCGAGGGGGGTTTGACTCATCTGTTGGCACTCGTTCAGGCTGTTGACCTCCTCACTATGTTCACTGTGTGTTGAGTTTGAGAGGGTGTTTTGGCACATGCCCTCTCACTCCTCTCTCTTCTTCGAGTATCTTCTAGAAGTTTCTAGTCGCTGTTGATCGCGTTGGTTGTCTGTGGTGTACGCACTCTCGCCTTCTGTCAAAGCTGTTGAGAGCCGAGGTACTCCTTTGCTGGCTTTCGTGATACGCGGTGCACGCTTTGATTATGCGCACTTTTGTGATACCATGTGATTTACACGTCTGCTTTGCAGGCCAGGTCAGCGAAATCAGAATCCGTCAAAGTCGTCGTCAGGTGTCGGCCACTTAGTGAGAAGGAAATTGCTGATGGCCACGAAAGGTGATGTGTTTTTCTTGGATATTTTTTTTATTCTGTCAGTACTGAGTGTGAATTCAAAGTGTTCGGAAGGTGCATTTCCACACAGTGTAACTAGACCACATTGTGCAAAGCTCACACATGTCACATTAAAAAATGTGTCACGCATTTGTTTGCAGCCTTGCAAGTTCTCTCGTTTCATTTGCTGTTGATTTTGGATAGCATGTACACCTAAACATTGAGCAGTCACTTGAGGTCAGTTAGCAGAAATGCGTCACGCAATTGTTTGCAGCCTTGCAAGTTCTCTCTTTTCATTTGCTGTTGATTTTGGATAGGATGTACACCTAAAGATTGAACAGTTAGTTGAGGTCAGTTAGCAGAAATGTGTCACGCATTTGTTTGCAGCCTTGCAAGTTCTCTCTTTTCATTTGCTGTTGATTATGGATAGGATGTACACCTAAACATTGAACAGTTAGTTGAGGTCAGTTAGCAGAAACAAAGGAGCTCTGAAATTCATCATCGCTACAGTGGACAACTCTATCAGTGAGCTTGCACACGAATCCCAGAAGCACACAAAGAATGATAGAGTGAAAAATTATCATAATATTACAAGACCAGAATATGCCAGTCTGGGAAAGAGGAGCTATGGGGGTAGCGGATCTTCTAACCGAGCGTAAAAAGAAGTCAAGCTGGGCAGGCCACAGACTGCATAGCACAGATAAAGAATGGTCTGTTAGAATAACAGAATGGTTACCAGGTGAACGGAAACATAGTCAAGTGCAACAGGTAATTAGACTGTTTGGTAAGACAAAAGGAAATTTTCGGCTATAAGCTGAAACCGGTTGATGCAGGACAGAGCTGAGTGTTGCCGACAGAGGCCTTCATCCAGCAGCAGATATAAATAGACCGATGATGGTCGTGTGCTGTGAGAACTTCGAGGCAATCTTGTGAGTGTCAATTCGTCAACTTGGTCATGGCCAGATGATAAGAACAGTGCATCGGATGGAACACCTCGTGTAGACAAGCTGCCGAGCGTTGTGTCACAGCGGAACTGCCGTCACATTCTGTGCCGGCCAAGAAAATGTTTTGCCCGCTCTACTGCCATCAATTTTCTCAGATGATAAGACATGACTAAGTCTCAAAAGTTACACTGCAGAGATTATTGTTTGAAGCGGCAAGCAGCAAAGGAGACAGGAAGTGCCAATGCATTCGCCTGATTTTCCCTTTTTGATGTACCTGTTCGTCTACAAGCATGCAGCCATTATAGCTCGGTTTCAGCTTTTAATGACCCAGCTCGCGTTGCTGGCAAAGGCAATGTACATAGTAGGCTGCTTGTTTTGCTGACTTGGGCCTGTACTTGCAGAATTGTTGACTTGTACCCGGACACCGGCATCGTGACTATACGAAATCCAAAAGCTGGAGATGCCGATTCAGTGAAGCAATACACTTTTGATGCGGTCTACGATTGCAAGTGAGTTTCCCTCTTCCCATTCATCGGGGCAGCGATTTGCGAAGGAAGCAGCTGATATAACAGTGCACTCTTCCGTGGCAGCACCAGACTAAGATGCTGTCACCTTACGCTTGGACTGAAAGCCAATTTTCATCTCGCAGTTCGAAACAGATGGATCTCTACGACGAGACATTCAGGCCTTTAGTTGACTCTGTGCTCCTGGGATTCAATGGCACCATTTTTGCATACGGCCAGACTGGCACTGGGAAAACTTACACTATGGAAGGTAATATGCTAACCCCCCCCCCCCCCCCCACTCTTCTATTTCCTTTTCTTGCTGTTTTACGTGTGCGTAGTGCAGAAAGTTGTCGCATTGTCATATGAAACACTCACAAAACAGTCGCAAGACAAACATGTGATGAGCTTTGAATCCAACAAAGCACAACAAGTAATAAAATATTTCTGTATAGTACCAATTCTAGTCGCAGTTTCCTGTTGAACAGGCAGAAATATCTGTTGTACTGTGACAGTATGACAGGGCACCAGGGAATGCCCTGCAGTACCTGGTAATGCTATAAATCCCAAGACCGCGCTGTACTTGTACTAGTGAGCAAGACCAATTTTGTAAGGTGCAAACTTGTGTCCTTGAAGTCATGTTAGATTTAGTATGTGTGTAGGCAAGTATGACCATTAGTCTACGAACATACTTTGTATTCCATTTGTTTGCTTGCATTTCAACAGTTACCTTAAGACATTTTGGAGTGTTGAGGGAACGCAGCTTTCTAGAGAGCAGGCCTTGTACCCCATTATTTTGGGTAAACATGAATAACGAACTGTGAATGTGAATATAGCTGTTCAATATGCATGCATTGTGCAAAATTTTGGTGTAACAAAATGTTTCTTTTTAATTCGTAGTCTTTTTTTTTTAGCAAGAGCTTGGTTATGAAAGTGTTCAGAGAGAAACATAGTGGAGCAATATTTTATCTTTGACCAGAATCTTGCTCTGCCAAGAGCCATAGTTTTCATTCTACCATCAAAGAAAGTCACACATCAACATAACTTGTTCTCAGGCAAGCTGATTGATACTCGAGGAAGCCATTGTAGCAGTGATAAAACAAACATGAAGAGCAGAAGGCAGGATACCCATAGTGTTCTGTCCTGTGTTCTAATCTTTATTTTATTTATGTCCAGTGGCTTCCAAAAAAGCTGCCTGTCTAAGCTTACCGAAATTTTGTATGCATGGAATTATCTGTTCGACGGCTATGTGTTGGTGGATAACTTCTTCCCTTTGTGCAGTAGTTACGACACTGTTGAAACCGTCATCACAGTTACGTGACTTCTTTTTATACCTTTACCTCTGATTATGATCCGCGAATGTGATTGAGAGTATCAGTAAATGAATAAAAGTTGTTATCCTAAGGAAATAACCTGGCACCATGTACCGTATGCTCTTACATCTGTTCTATTGCTGCACATAACGCAGGTGTGGTACTGATCTACTTAAACCTCAGCACCACTTTCCGTTTGTTTGTTTTTTTTATCTTATTTTGTACTTCAGAGTTCGTATAACAGTTCTCAATTGTTCTAGGACAAGACTGCACATTTGACGCACCTTCACCTTTTTTCAAGGCCTTTGTTCAATTAGTTTCTTTTTATGATATGATTATTTCCGAGAGGCTAACTACTGGAGGAATGTGGTACTAACCAGCATGTGTCAAGCTTCTTGCATTTACCACATGTGTAAGAAGCCAGTTGGAATATGCTTCCATTGTGTCGGACCCACCTACTAGAGAAATATTAGACACCCGCCGTGGAGGCGTAGTGGCTTTGGCATTGCGCTATTAGTGTCGAGGGTGTGGGATTAAATTCTAGCCACCGCAGTCGCATTTCAATGGCAGCAAAACGAAAAAAAAAAAAAAACGCCTGTGTACCATGCACCAGGTGCACAGTAAGAGCCTCATGTGGTCAAAATTAATCCAGAGTCCCCCACTACATGCTTCATAATCGTATTGTGGTTTTGGCACGTGAAACCCCAGAATTTAATAGTTATTTTATTTTTAAGGATATTAGACTTTAATTCATTCGTAGAAAATGGGTCACATTCATTTTCAGAGAGGTGAAGACTCACTGTCTCATTTAATGCTAACAAATGACATCCGGATGCTAGAAGTTCGACACAGAGTTAAGTCTTACATTTCTTCGTAACATTTTATTACGTAAAATTAATCCGAAAACCCCTGCGTATATCAAACCTCTTGGGAATTGATAAACTCATGCTAGCCGCAGTCACTCATTAGCTCCAATCATTGCAAGAATGAATACTCATAAGCACAGTTTTTTTCTGCAGTCTATGAAGGGATGGAATTCTTTACCGCTCAATGTTTCTGAAGCTCATTACTATGCAGCTACACCAGAACACCACTTTTATTCACTTCAGTGGTGATGTCATGTTGCTGACCTGACATGTTGTTTGCTGCTGCTGATCTCTGTTTGAATCACCTGTAATTTTTCTTATGTAGCGCCTTCTGCTCGGGCCTGTTCCTGGCCCACGTTAACAATGCTGTCCACTGCTGTGTTGAGGCTTTGCTCTGCGGGGCGACACTTGGTGGCAGTTGCAGGGTCAGAGATAGTGTGCCGAGGAGCACGCACAGCCTGATAGACATGCAGAACTGCTGTTCACGAGCGGCGACGCTGAAAAGCACCTTTAGCTACCCAAACCTGGACTCGGCCTGAGGGCACTCGCGGCACCCCAAGTGCCATAGAATGAACTGTACAGGCATGCCTTTCCTTTCGTGATAAATGATGTGTGCTCACTGGCCGTGAACGCTTATGAACATCACTTCTGGTTAAAAGCAATGCGTGCACTTCTGCATGTTTATTAGGCTGTACATGCTCCTGGGAACGCTGTCTCAGACCCAGAAACCGGCACCAGGAGTTGCCCTGCAGAGCAAGGCTGGCCATTTGCGTGCTCTATGTAGCACTGGATGGCACCGTACATATGAAATGAATAAACAAACCTATCGGGCTGAAACTTCGAGGATAACAAAGACGCTTGTAAGAAAGCTAAGGACAGTGCAATGGGCACTGGAAGGGAATATGATAGAGGCTGCATTAATATACAGACAGGCAGCCGTATGAATTAGAAAGCAAACATGGGTGGACCACATCCTAGCTGAGATTAATGGCACATTCAACTGTTTCCCGCTGTGCTCCAGCTCAGCCTGCAGCAGGTGTGACGCTCCCTCGAGATTGGAGGCAGGGATAGCATGCACGCACCAGACATTCAGCTGCTCGCAGAGCAACCGCAGAAGCCAGGTGACTTTAGTTCTGCCGAATCCCAGTCGCACTCCCAGCACAGAAGGTGTGAGCACTGTGTGCTGGAGTGCGGCACTCCAAATGGACTAGGAAAATGTGTTCCAAGCACCAGATTTTGGCCAACCGAATGCAAAGCGTGCTTCCAGAGTGTTCTGGACCAGTCAAATGTGCCTTACATGGAGTTGCCCAGGCTATGTAGTACAAAGCTGGCTAACTTGCAGTTGAATGTCGTAACGAAATGGGTGCTAAGGGCAGGAAAATGCAGAGGTATTGCACGAAGCGGTGAGGTTAATGTGGAGGCACAGGTTGGGTTCAGCTTAACACTGAACAGTCGTCCTTGAAGATCTCTGGGAAAGGCCTTCTTCCTGCAGTGGACTTACATAAGCTGATGATTATGGTGGTCATTATGTCATTTCATGGTTTCTTGCAGCATGTTTCTTCCTCGTCCTCTTACTCGCTTTATTTATTTTTGCAGGAATTCATAACAACCCCGAGTGCCGAGGTGTCATTCCCAATTCTTTTGAGCACATCTTCAGCCATATTGCAAGATCTCATAACCAGCAGTACCTTGTGAGGACCTCGTATCTTGAGATTTATCAGGTAAACTGATGAAAGGGTGCCTGAGGGCCCCCCAACTTTTGTTTGATGTGATGTGATGTGATTGATTGATTGATTGACAATGTCGTGTCAGTACTCCTTCAACTACTACTACTTTTGCTGTTGTATGCAGGAGGAGATCAGAGACTTGATCTCAAAGGACCAGTCAAAGCGCTTAGAGCTGAAAGAGAGGCCCGACACTGGAGTTTACGTTAAGGTAAGGTTGGAGGTAACCCTGGCAATCACTGCTGGGGGCAGTTGTTCCAGAGGTCGTCACGCAGTGCTATATGCCTTTCAAATTTGTGGCGCAGGACTTGTCCTCGTTTGTGTGCAAGAGCATCAAGGAGATTGAGCACGTCATGGCAGTTGGAAACCAGAACCGATCCGTAGGGTACGGACTCCTCGTATCTTCAAGATTGCTAGCAGCGCAGTGAAGCCAGAAAAGGCAGAAGCTAAATTAACTGTTCTTTTCAATTAAAACAGAAAAACAGTTAGTTCCCTATGTCCCTGACACTGGCTTCACTACTTGCTTCATGTGGTTACAATTGCCAAAAATTGAGCCCCTTGGTTTTCCTTATTCTTTTCACTCCTAGCTGGGCAGCTAATTGTAATTAAAGAAACGCAACAGCACAGAACACGACTCAAGCAGGGAAGTTGACAGGCGAAATGCCAGAATTGGTTCAGCTAGCTTCCAAATTTCGTATGCACTCACATTGTCTTCTATGCTGGTTCTTCTTTTAAACTCAGTACCTTGATTCCATGATGTTCTATAATTGTGGTACATGACAAGAAATGAGCCTGCACTTCTCGCTTAGCAAATTAACAAGGCTGCTTCACTTGCTTCGTATTATGAAGCAGGCACCTTTATATATATATATTTTTCCTTTTTCATACAATTGGTGTGTTCTGGCTATCTCTTTTCGTTCTTGAACTGCAATGTTCAAAAGCTCTATCTTGAATAAGCATACTGCATTAAAATTAATGACATCACACTGATATACCATCAGGGCAAAATTGAAAACATAAAAGTTTGGTCTTCATTGTCTTTCTTACCGTGAAACTAACAAAAGATATAGTTTTGGGAGAATATTTTATCGGTCTACAGTGGTTTAGTGCATCTGTTTTAGTTGCCCCTTTAAACCAGTTTCAGTATATAACTAGCACCGTTTCCTCTAAGGCTGTATATAAGTGCACTGTAGAATTGTCTTACATAACCTAGCTTACCTCAGGTTAGGTTCCTACATGGCTTAGTTGTGGCTTAAAGAGCACATTCCATACCAAAAACTTCAGAGTCATGTGTTCTCGCCACTCACATTTTTTTTCTTTCCTGCAGGGCTACAAACATGAACTTACACAGTTCAAGATCACACGCTATATTCATAATCACGGTGGAGCACAGTGACGTAAGTTTTTCTCACACGAGGCAATACCCTTGTGCATATCCGTAGACTACCTTTGTGGGGAAAAAGAAGATGGTGAGAGCTCATGCACAAAAGGATTCTGCCGACATCTCGTAAATATTAGATGTTTCTTGCAGCTCGGACCAGATGGCAAACATCACATCCGTGTGGGGAAACTGAATCTCGTTGACTTGGCTGGCAGTGAGAGACAAGCCAAGACAGGAACGTCTGTAAGTCACTGGTATCTATACGTACTCACTAAATGATCTGCCCTTTTCACAAGGAAAAAAAAGGACTTCAGTCGTATGGCTTTCTATTACTGTTGCAAGTTCAGTTGTGAGCCGTAGCTGCAATATTTTAATGGGGGCAGCATGTGAAAAGACCTGCACACTTAAGTTCAAGTGTTACCTTTAAACAGCGGAGTTTCCTGTCACTTTGTTAGGTCAGACTTCTATATAACAAACTAAGATATAACGAATTATCGGGTATAACAAAGCAAACACAACCCTAACCATATTTGTCGCTGATATCAGCATGTCTATGACCGCTGGATACATGAGGACAGGTTCCACAAAACAATGCTTCAATTCATACACAACACGAGCCTCACAGCACATATATAATACACATATATGCACCGAGAATTATGCCTTAAGGGCAAGTCTTTATCGCAATTAAAAAAAAATATCAGCATGTAAAGAATATAAGCTTATTATGGATATCAAATATAAAGAACATATTTTCATGTCAGATGCGACATTATAATGAGGTTCAACTGTGCTACTGTGTCTTTGTTTTGACGTACTAGTTCTGCGAAAACCCGCAAGGTGAAGAGAAGTAATTAGGGGAAATGAGTGTTTGTTTTGTATGCTTTGAAGTATTATTCACATTTTAGTTGGCTTCTTTCTTAAATGAGCTCTGTATATATTTAACTTCTTGTGATTTCTTCCATGCCAGGGCGATCGGCAGAAAGAAGCCATCAAGATCAACCTCTCACTTTCTGCACTGGGAAATGTCATATCAGCACTAGTGGATGGCAAAAGTTCCCACGTGCCTTACAGGGACTCCAAACTTACGCGGCTACTACAAGGTCAGTGTTAAACCACTGCCGGGTCATTTATGAAGTTTGTTTTTTCAGAGGAAGTCTTGCCTAGGGAGTTCCAACCAAAATTTGTAATAATGTAGAAATCAATGTGCTCAACCTCCACTGAACTGATTTAGTGATGTACTACTACATTGTATGTGAAAGAGAAAGTTGAAGTCTATCAACCTTCTTTTTTTTTTAAGCACCCAGGTTCTTCTCCAGAAATCAGCAAAAATTAGCAAAAATCAGAACAATAAAGACAGCAAATGGGGCATCCAGTTTACAACCTCGTAATTGTGCATTGAAAACAAATATAATAGTATGAACTGTATCGGTCAGGACACCCAAAGTAGAGGACACACGGTACATCACGGAAATACATGAATAATTTGTTAACATGATTTTTAAAACTCATGCAATTAAAGCTGTAACTAATGTATTATGTTCTTCCACTTGGGACACTTTAACAAATATAGTTTACAGCATCGCAATACCTCGTGTCGATGTGGAATTAGACGGTTGAAAGCATGATGGTGCCATTTTTTTCATTGCGAATTTTTAACATTTAAGAAAGACTTGAGCCCTTAAATTGAAATTATGCTTTGAAAACCAAATAGACTTTAATGTTCTCCTAATTCTAACAAATTTTATTCAGTTTCATTCACCATTTTCCCACAAGGAGAGCATTTTTCACATTTTATACATAGCATCTGAATGGGGAAATCATAGCTTGCTCTGAACAAAAGCTTCCTCTTGAAGATGCCGTTGCGGTTGTTCACTCTTCGTGCATTTTGCAGTAACGAATGTGATCTTCATGTATTTGGATTCTTGTCATTTTCCTGTGCAGACTCCCT
Organism: Dermacentor albipictus; assembly: GCF_038994185.2. Lineage (NCBI taxonomy): Eukaryota > Metazoa > Arthropoda > Arachnida > Ixodida > Ixodidae > Dermacentor > Dermacentor albipictus. The sequence continues at coordinate 56,761,096 of NC_091829.1, forward strand.
AGGGGGAAATGCGAAAACTATCATGGTCGCGAACATTGGCCCAGCCAGCTACAACTACGAGGAGACCCTGACAACACTAAGGTACAGCAAGCCGAGTGCATTAAACCTTGTCGCGACTACAAATGGCTGCTGCTAAAAGCACCCGTGTGCCATCCTCTGAGCACCACTTGATGCATTCGCTCTGCTTAATTTTCTCACGAACAGGTATGCCAACCGGGCGAAGAACATCAGGAACAGGCCGCGTGTGAATGAGGACCCGAAGGATGCACTGCTAAGAGAATTCCAGCAGGAGATATCAAGGTGCGTTCCTGTGCACATCACTTCGGTGCTTTACCATTGGAAGCTCGAGCTGGAGTTGACTTATCTTGTGCTAGAACATGTCCGAGAAATCTCATTGCTTCTTTGCCTTTCTTGCGAAACATTGCAGTCATCACTGCGCTGTGTTTCGAGGCACGGAACTCATCCAAGCATGTATTGCGAAATGTCAGTAAAAACGTGTGATTAGGAAATGTTCCTACAAATTGCGCAAATCTTTCTGTGCCTACCCTTAATCAATTCATTGTTACAAACCCATCACTCAGTGGCTGTGGCATTTGGCTACTGAGCACAAAGTTGGGGTATTCAATTCCCAGCCACAGTCGGTGCATTTCAATGGAGGCAGGATGTACCAATAGTCCTGTACAGAGCTCTGGGTCCGCTTTTAAGAACTCCAAGTGGTCAAAATTAATCCAGAGCACTCCACTATGGCATCTCTTAAAGCCTTGGTTATTCTTCGAGACATTAAACCGATTCTTTCATTCAATTGCATAGACAATATAGATGCAAAGTGGAGTGGCAGTTGATTTGATGATGCTGACGGGCACGTCATATTCATTCGCACAGCGAGTGACGTATGAAAGCTCTCCAATTATCCAATTGATTACTTTAACCCTTTGAGGGCCATTTTTTTTTTTTTTTTCGCCAGGTGCGACCCCCCACCTGGGTTGAATTTTTTTTGCAGATTTAAAATCCTCAGGCTGACTTATTTCGAAAGAAACAAGAAATATACCACAATTTTTTTGGGGTGACCATAAAGTGACAAAAAAATATTTTACGTAGGTAAGCATGCATTGTTTATTCCCAAATACAGGGCTGTATTGTGAAATTACCCACTTCGGCGATACTATCGCTGATCATGTTTAATAAGTCAACCAGCTGCTTACCCATGACAACAGCATGCACTACCAACAGGGGCCCTCGAACGCTTCACAACGCACGAGAGAGCGCACTGTATGAGTGCAGAGTGGCTCGGGTGTGTTGTTTTGGAGTGCGATGGCCACAGCATGGGTTCTACACACCAAGTATGGTTGGCTACGACCACTTTAGGTAAAATAAATTGAAAAAGGAAGTGTGAAATATTTAATATTAATGAATAAAATTTTGTTACAACTCACGCAGTTGCTAAACACATTTTTGATGGTGTATTATAAAGTGACACACTGTTTCTGCTTCTGTGTGTCAGCCATCATGCACTGCCAGAGTGGCATCGTCTGACTTGTCTCTACTACACTTCACCACCGACCACACGAGCGATGCGTTGTTCATGGTGCCGCTGCCAGCTGTTCCGAGACACTTACACCAAAAATTGTCACTTACACAAGGCAACACAATGCAATAGCTGATCAACAGTCAACAAATATCAGTGTGCAAAACTACGTGCAAACTGCCATCAAAAGATACTCGACACTACCAACACTCTTATCTCTACTACACTACACAAGCAACCGACCATAAAAAGACGCAGTCGTTTACTCAATATATGTCGGGAGCACCCGCCAACACCGTAACATCAAATTGATGTAGGCCAGAACTACTGGATGGCGCTATTTATTTTCCGGTTTTGCTAAAACAGCCGATCAGCGTGCGACGTTGATGGAAGCCTGGCCAAGGCGATAGTATCGCCGAAATGGGTCGTCTCAGAATACGGACCCAGATGGACTTTCCATATATACATTTAATAACAATAAAAAAAGTACATACGCAGAAATTTATATTGTCTGATTCGGCACTTGGGTAGTGGTCCACATCAGAGGAACCGCTACTCGGCTCACTTGTACCAGAGAAACCGGTGCGCACGCCCGTAGCGTAATCGAACTGGGTGTGTGAGTGCACACGAGACAACTATATGGTTGCACGCCCGTCAGAAAAACCAAGCGAGTCAGAAACTGGCAGTAATCCTTCGTTCCGTCACCAACGAGGACCAATCGGCCATCGCAAGCCGAGTCTTAAGAAAAGAAATGCAGGCATGGCAGCATCGTTTGTATGCGGCGACATTGTTTGTATATACCAGCACCTGCTTGTGAACAGATGTGATCGCACCCCTGTGAGCAACAGATGGGCGAGCATCTAGCAGTGAGTCTTTGAGAGATTCGAAACCAGATATACATCAGCTTTTACGAGCGCAACGAAGGGAAACAGGCGACAAAACCAAAACTAACCACTGCATGCCCCCACACATGTTGATGTGCAAGCAGTCGCTGAAATGCCAGCATTTTAAAGCAGCTGTGGAATGAAAACCAAGGGACTATGGATCAAATAAAAAGCAGTTGTATCCACAAAAGATGGCAGCACCTGCTGGGCAACAACGACTTAAAAATTGTCGCGCTTTTCAAACATGCGGACGGTGCCGTAAATATAAAGCATTGACCTTTTGGGACTTTTTCGCGGTGCCATATATTTACAGCATTGATCGTCAAAGGGTTAATAGGAGGCAGAATGGAAATAAAAGCAGCTGCTAATGAAACGCTGCACAAGTATGGTTCATTAATGAATGATTCATAACAGGTTGAAGGCCCAACTGGCAGCTAGAGACACCAAAAAGAAGAAGAAACGACCCTCGTCCAAGGAGGTATCGCCAGGAGCAGACGAATTGGCTGACGGTGATGCGGACGACGATCGTGCCGCTTCACCATTGTCCCTGCAGCTGACGCTCGATGAGGAAAGAGTGGCCATCATGAATGACCACAGCCTCATAGCAGAGGCAAGTTGTTATTTATTTATTGTTGCACCTCTGCCTAGTATTTGACAGCAAACTACAGTGAAGTTAGTGGCGCACTTCTTGCCAAAGCTGTCCTGTTTTCTGTCTGCAACAACAAATGGTCAGCATCATGTCATCACGACAACACTGAAATGGAAGATAAAAGTTCAAAGAAAAGAAAGCACAGTCGCTGGTATTGAATTCAGGGAATTCCTTTCTTAAAGCCGATGCAACTGAACCATTACACTTTTTCTGTTCTTTTTTTCTATTATGTCATTGGTGTCATAGTGACACCAATGTGGTTTCACAGATTGGTGTCACAGGTTGCAGCAGTGCGTCAAATGGATGGTGCCAAATCACACCTCTAGTGACAGCTTCCCCTTAGTATCAGCCGGTAATTTCAAAGCCTATGCTTTTGTGTACAGCAGGTGCCAAATCGATTGTAGGACCCATAAATGCATCATGGCCACTGTGTTTTGAACTCTACCTGTTGGTGGTTACGTCAACATCGAAGCATTCCGGGACGGCAACATTGCAAGCTTGCACTACTGCAATGAAATGCTGCAGGAACAGTTTCTTAAGCCGACAGTTCAGTGCAATTCTTATTCTACTGCATCCCTTTTACCAACTCATTGCTGGTTTAGTACAGTCTCATTTACTTTAGCAGAAACAGCTATGGATTGTTTATGAGCCATTGCTGCTTCCAGTGCCTGCACTTCGTCAATCTAGTCACGACATAGTTGGCTAGGGAATCAGTTTAACAAAGGAAAGTTCCCGGTTCAACGCTGGTCACGGTGTTTTCCTTTCTTTGATCTTTCACTGCCAAAACAGAAAGTGGTTCAGCCTAGGGAAACACGAGGACAAAAATAAAGCACTTTGGATGGAGGGGCACCTGTGAGTCCAATGTGCCTTTTTTTTGTCCTCATGTTCCTTTGCACTCAACCACCTTTAGTCAAGATGTAAAGACAAGCCCACATCCCCACCCTTGACAATGCCAAGATTACAAACTGTTGATGATTCCTTTTCTGGATGAGACATGGCTGGACAGCCTTGCTCATAATGTGGCATTAACTTTTTAACTGCCACACCCAAATCGACTCACCTGGGTGCCTGTACATACTTGCCATGCCCAAGTAAAGCAGTGTCGCAGTTTCCGTGCACTCCCTGTCTTTTTCGAGATAAGCTGCAAACACGAAACCTCCTTGTACTTGTTTTACTATGTAAACTGAAGTTGTTTAAACCGACCTTGCAAAGCAGCTTTTCTTAGTGTATGGTGTTATAGCAGTGTAGTGTAGGTGGTGTGATAAAGCTTTTATGTCTTACGTATCTTGCTGCTGCCCGTGTCTCTTGGTTCTCTAATGTAGTGGCAGGGAAACCCCTACAGTTTATGAATGATGCAGAAGTTCGAGAGCTCTTTATCAACTCAGATTAAGAGGACTCCGATATTGACCACGAGTGGTGTCCCAGCAACAGTGATAGTGACAAAGAAGTCAAATCATTAACTAGCACAATTACTTTGCTTGGGTGTGCAGGTCAACGAACTTGGTAAAATACCATTTCAATCTAAAGCCTGCAAACTTGTTACTTATTAGACTGAAAGTGAATTCTATGCCCTTTGGGAAAATCCTCCGGCACACAGCAGGTAGAAATGTGCAACACATCCGGCCCTCATGGGGATAACAACTGTTAACAAAGCTTTTCCATCGTCATCACAGCGACAAAATCGTGTTAATTTTTTGTTGCAGATGTGTGTAATTGTGAACGGGACACAGCCGGGACGTTGTGGCATAGAGTACACGTCTTCCACACCTATTCATTGAAACATATATAGGTATTTAGGGGTATGTCCCCGTGGTTGGTGACACTTTTCACTGCCTCGCAGGAGCGAGAACGCCTGCTGGGCGAGGTGCAGAAGAGGCAGGAGCAGCTTCTACGTGAGCAGGAGGCAGCCGACAAGCTGGCCCTGAAGGTGCGCGCCATGGAGAGTAAGCTCCTCTCGGGCGACAAGAATATTGTTGACCACACTAACGAGCAGCAGCGGGCCCTCGAACAGCGACGCCAAGAGATTGCCGAGCAGAAGGTACGCACTACCCTCTCGTTCCCAACCCATCTGTTGCACAGACTTACAAGCGGCTGTTTATGAAATCGATAGCTTGACGACACCTCGTCTGGTTTATTAGTAAATTCGTGTCGCAAGAAAAAGAAAGGATGCTGACCAAAATGTGTTCTTAATAAGTATTGGACGTTTTGGGTTTGTGAACAGGGCTTTCATACAAAAGCTGAAATGTCTAATACTGTTTGGTCGGCATCCTTTCTTTTTGTTGCGATGTGACTCTAGAGAGCTGACGATCAAATGCTGGACAGTGTCATAGTCAAAGCAAGAATGTAGGCTAGTTATTTGATTGTATAATGGGTTGTGCCTTCCAGCGGCAAAAGAAGTTGATAAGAGAAAGAAGAGAGAAATGATGGCAAAAGAGAAGGCATAATATACTGTGCATGCAATGTACTCCGCAAAATGTAACAAGGCAAAAGGAGAAATAGTAACACATTATGTTTTATCTCTCTTTCCATCTGTGCTGATACATTTTGTGCAGTACCTTATTTGTTCAGTATGAACCAACTAGTCCATAACAGAGCACTTCTAATATATTAAGGATAAAGTGTAATGCAACTTCTATTGGTCTTTAAAACTGTTTTACAAAACACTGTCCTGCCCTGTTTAAACAGCACTTTGCATATTTTTTAGCGTGCGTCTTGCAATCGGTACTGTTTAAGTGGTTTGTATTTTTTTTTTTTTCACTGATGGAATGAACCTAAACTAGCATAGGTGTCATGATTGCTTGAGCCTCTCACACTGGGGTGATTGAAGTTCAAGGGTGACTTTCATGTTGCGTTCTTTCTTGGCTGAGCATCTACAAAGCATATACATAGGAGGTCCCGATACAGTCTTTGATTATGGGCCTCCTTCTGTACATTATTCTTTTTTATAACCTGTAATCTATAATGAAAAAATCAATTTCAATTTCAAAAAAGAAAGAAAGGCAGTCATTCCAAAGAAAATTAGAGCAACAAACATCCCCCACCTCTTCACAGGGAGCATTATGACAGTGTGAAGAATAATTTTCTCTAAGAACAAAAGTTGCTTAAAATTTATATTACTTCTGCGAGTATATCTGACACTTTTTTTTAAGGGTGTTCGAAGCAGTATTCTGTTGCTTTGCCAGTGCCGGCACCAGCTGATACTAATAAGGTTACTAGCATTTGTCTACATTTTTATTAAAAGTTTAAAAAATGTAGACAGAGGAAGAAGGAAACTTTTTACCATTAGGTGAGCTGCATACTTGCTTTAACTAACAGCTTTTTAAATATTCATATTGGAGGACTGCCTTCTTACTAAAGCTCAAATCTTGAGGTAAGATTGCATCTCGTGGCCTATTTTTTATGAGAGCAATAGACTATCTTCAACGCAAATTATGTTGATGTGAATTCTTTGGTAAGTTAAACAGTCCAGGGGCATTCACATAGTTTCTTTGGATGAAGTTCACTTCTTCTGAGCCTCCTGAGCCTTTTGCTACTCAGATGCTGTTGACAGCTGAATAATTTTTTTTTCCAAAACATAGCGGCGTGAACGGGAGATGCTGCAACAGCTTGAGATGCAAGAGGAAGGCACCTCGGAGATAAAAGAGACATACACATCGCTCCAGCAGGAGGTAGACATCAAGACCAAGAAGCTCAGAAAGGTTGGCATGGCTTCACTCACTCCTAGCATTTTGTGTGCAACACAACACCTTTATGAAAGGAAACACGCAAGTGTGTGGCCGGCGGCTGGGAAAGGCTCGACGGCTACTAGGGGCAGCTACCGGGGGCTGGAATAACTTCAAAAGCCAAACCATATCCACGGTCGAGTACAGAAAGCTCAAAGTGACAGGTAACTGCTAGCACTTCTCAAGTTTCAAGCATCCATTTAGTGGTGGCTCCATAGGCAGCCACTGAGAATCGCAGGTCATGCATTCACGTGTTCCTTTCATGAAGGCTCGCTGTGTATGACAGATATTTCTATTAAACTGTGTCCTTCTTTTTCCCTGCTGCTGCAAAAAACAAATAAACCCCAAAACTACACAGCTCTTTGCAAAGCTGCAGTCAGTGAAGACCGAAATTCAGGACCTCCAGGAGGAACACTCAAAGGAGCGGCGTGACCTCGAGCAGACTCAAAACTTGCTCACCAAGGAACTCAAACTCAAGTGAGTGCCACCAGAAGTGACAGAGGAACAGAGAAGTTTGGTTGAATGTCTACAAGGACATACAGCAAAATCGCATCATAAGGAAGTTGTAGGGGGAGCCAAAACTGCTTCATTTTATCTATAACCCATATACCACTCAGTTATTAATGAGGTTTGATTTCAGTTGAAGAAGAAATGCTGCCATCTCAATTCAGTTGTTTCAGCTGAAACCTGTCTCCGCCACTGAGACTACACATATTTTGCCGACATTTCTGCGATGGAAGAGGATCACATTTGTTTGGGATAAAGAAAGGGCGAAAGGTGTTGCATTAATTACTTTCCCTTTATGAACAGAAAGGTGCAAATTAAAGTTAACGGAATTGTAGGTGTTCTTAAAAATTTAAAGTCTTCTCCTACTTTTTTTATTTTATAGCCTCACTTAGTTCCTTTATTACACTAATGGGGGGGGGGGCTTTTATATTCAGCATATTAAAGTGATTTGACAATGTTTTTAACCAATTCTTAACCATGGGCTTCTCTGCTAAGCACAGAGACTTCTAACTAGAATTTCACTCAATATTGCATTAACGTTTTCAGCTTTGTTCATTCCAAAGGTTACAAAAACTTCATGTTTGACTTTGATCTTTGTCTTATTAACTAAGGGCAAGAGCTTGACCATTGTATCGCAGCATGGTATCTTGAACAACAATGTCATGTCAAGTTTCATCACTGTAGTGTGCCAGGTCACCTTTGAAATAATTTTAACATTTCTTTGCTTACATTCTGCAGGTACCTTATCATAGAAAACTTCATCCCACCTGAAGAGAAAGTAAAAATTCTTTCACGAGTTGTCTACGATGAAGATGAAGATCAGTGGTCCTTGTTGCCACTATCTGAAGTTCCTGGGTATGCCTCTACGCATTTTTATTATTAACAGTCCAATTACTTGGTGATATGCTAATCGTACACATTGTTTTTGACCAACGGAAGAGTGGCTAGAGCAGCTGCTCTTAGATCATGCTGTTAACAGCGCGGGAGCTGTTACTATCCTAACTGCATGCTAATTATTCATATTATGCAATCGACCCTCGAGAGCAGCTCATTGCTACAAAGAAAACTCAGACGGTTTAATCAGTGTGAAAGCATTGCATTAAATTGTGCTACTACTTGGGTGTATGAACATTTTTCGAATGCATGAGACTATACGTCCACATAACTGATTTTATACATTTATGTATTTCTTAATGTTGTGCCCATGCTATGAGTGTATTCCATTTACACAGGTGGATTACTTGATGAGAAGGAGGTTACTTGAGCAACTAATTGCACTGTAAAGACAGCATGGTGACAAACAGTGCAAAAAAAGGATGTGGACTTAGAAAGCAGACATAGAAAAGAGATATAACAAGCACTGTTATGTGCATTTCGTTTCAAAGTCCACGTCATTCTTTGGGTTGTTGATCCATTAACATTCAACATTACCAAGCTGCCCAACTTGCCACACTTTTCACTAAAGACAGCTGAGTAGTGAAGTTCAATACAACAAGCATGAATATAACGGACATACGTCATGAAATAAAGATAAAATTTTGTTTCCCATGCTTTGAACCTAACAAACTTTCAAAACGTTTTTTTCTGTATGAAATAGCCCACGAACAAGAGATACCTTAAAGCCTGTGACATTACATTTACATACCAGCGCTGAGGCATGGGCATGCTATTCGGAAAGTTTAACTTTAGCCATCACTTTCTCTGCTAGTAAATAATGACTCATAAGCACTTATTCCGAGTTGTGACTGCGAAAGCAATAATGTCCATTTGAACGCCGCAGAGCGGTCCTTCAAATTATGAATCCTTCGTGGGCAAGTGAGTGCAATGGGACGCTTGGCACAGTTAGAACGCAGGCGAGAGCTTGCACGGACAACCAACATTCGGATAACACAGGTCTCCGAGAGCAAGAGCGAGGGTGACGTGGTGTTGGAGCGATACCCACTCCCATCATGCAATACTGCGGCAGCAGCTGTTCCCTTTCGCCCGCCCCACTTCGTCGAAGCCCGAGCTTGCAACACAAGCGCATAAGGCGCGCTTGTGACGCAGCGTCGCAGCCAGTGGAAAGTTTCACTGCTACAGACACTGCCGGCTATTTCACTCAATAGGATATTCGACACTTTTGCATCAAAAACTTCATCAGTTTAAAGAGATTTACTGTTCCTCTTTAGTGTCCCTTTAAGAAAGCACCAAGGCTGCTGTGCTTGCTTTTCAGGGCTATGGAACCACTGAGACCACCTTCGGCCAAGTCAAGCCTCAAGTCAAAGGTAATACTGTGTTTCTGGGGCAACGGATGTTACCTTTCAAAGAAGAAAGTCTGTAATGTTCACATAGGAAACTGAGCCAGTCGATCAATATTCATGATGGATAAAGTAAAAAGGACAGGCGCTTGTTCTGCTTCCCTTTGTGTTACCCAATCTGTTTGCGTTGTCTGTTGTAAGTGTGATAGACAGTTCTAACTGAGCATTGCTTATAGTTCACTCCGCATACATAGCCTTTCACTTGCTTTTTCAGGCATATTTTGGAGGTGGTAAGTGATGACACACTGAAACAAAGTGTTGTTTTGTTGCCCACTGTCGGTACATGAATCTAAGTGCCCCCATAGAATAGCCTCTGGAAATATGTGGCATCTAAATGTAGTTTCAGAACTGTTTCAACTAAAAAAAATCTGACCACATGCAGAGGTACGAGAGAAGAAATTTAGAGGAAAGAGGGTGAGATTAGCTTGCACAAGGAACATCTGGCTATACTATACAGGGGTTCCTCAGTTGCTTGTTGCAGGCTTAGGCTGTGTGAAATTGTCCCAGTGTAGCAGCAGTGAAAATGGAGTAATGCTACTAGGAATGGTTTATAACGAATCTAACACTTGATTTGTGGGAACGAGAAGTGGCAAGCACACTCGGCAATCGGCAAATCTGAACCTACCACAAGCACTTGTCCTCGTCTGTTGCATGTGTCCTTGTGTATTTTATTCACACCGAGTTTTCCAGTTAATGCGACAGACCGACCAGCCCGACAGTTAGTCCTTCTAAGCTTACAAGTCAAGTCTATCAGTCATGCGTCTATATATATTATTACCTCACTATGAATAAATGAGAGAAGAAGGTGAAGCGATTTGTTAATCATGGCGATATAAAGCCAACAGACAATGAGGCCAAGGAAAGCATTGGGGAAATTAGCTGCAGTTAAATCTGGCAGGTCTCAAATCTGGCAGCCTTGATGTCATTAGGTAACGTGCGAGGGTTTATTAGTCACCTGCATACTCACCTAAGATCACATGTTACGTGACACCGCCAGAAAAAAAGAATGTTCCACATCCGCCCACCATGGCTCTGTGTGGCGCTAGGTAACACTCCTAGGGCTAGATCTAGTAAACATAAATACCCAAGTAAGTTGACAGATTGATAGCCGTCGCAGTAGCACAATCTTGTAGTGCAACGCATGCTTAATGTAGAGGTTGTGGATTTGGCTCCCACCTCCGACAAGTTATCTTTTCATCCATTTTCACTTCCCTTTTCTTGATTAGGTATATTCTACGTTTCAATTTCAACTACAAATAATTTCCCCAATGGTTTACTTGGCCTCATTGTCTGTTGGCTTTATATTGTCACAATTAACAATATCGAGCTGCTCGGTTCACCTTCTTCTCTCACACACACACACACACACACACACATATATATATATATATATATATATCCAGCACATTTAGAGCATTTCCAACCTCAAAACAACACATGTTGCCAGCAACAGCAACTCACACGACGAGCAAGTTGTACAACAAAGCTCATCGTCTCTCTTTTTTTTTTGTTTGTGTGTCACCACACATTCCAGAGCAATCACCGCATAGGTTGAAAATTGTACAACACTACTCACGGCACATGTGTGCAATATGGTTAGGCACGCCTGCCTCACCACTGAATTTGCGAAAGTGCCCGCGAAATTTGTAATACTACAGAAAGTGTGTTTCTTTGATCCCACCAAGAAATGATAGCAGTGATAATTTTGCAAAAGCCGTCACCGACAACAAAGTAAAACAACATGGGGAAGAATTGTGGGCAGAACTCCATTGTGCTGCTTTTAATTGAATCGCTAGCTTGGCTAATTTTGTGAAAATAATGCTGCAGGGTGAGCACATCCTACAGGTGGAACTGGACATGCCCGTGAGAACAACTCGAGACTACAATGCCCCCGCATTGTCACCACATCTCAAGGCTGTCCTGGACGATGCGCTGAAAGAAGAGGAGGACCTTGACATAGATGCCAGGTGAGTGAATCACAAGACTGAGAAAGTGACTCTCCTTGACCTAATAAAGTGGTACTAAAAGCAACCAGTAAACCAATCTAGAATGTCAGAAAACCCTTCTACCTTCTAGAAAGCGCTCGATTTTCTTTTTGTGCTGCTAGATGACTTATGGTACATTTCACTGGTTGGTTTCGAGTGTTCTGGAATGCTCACACAGTATGCCTAATCAATATTGAGCCCTCAGTATATGCTCACCTCAAAATATGTTCGCCTAGTTTGTCAGAGTTCCACGCTTCAAGTTGCTGCCGCACCTGTGCTGCAGACAGCACAAACAGTGCTGCGTCGAGAGATAGCATCTGTCATTCACTCTGGAAGAAAACCTAGTAAAAGCTGCTCAACTGCATTTTATTTGATGTTGAAAGGTAATGTAATTAACTTTTTAAGTATAGTTGATCAATTTACCAATTAACGACACAACATTATACATCACAGGAGCCAGTGCTGGAATTTCACAGTAGCTGCGACAATTCTGTCAGCAAAAGTGATTCAGTGCACACCTTGGTTCACTAATCTATGACATTAGCTTTGGTTTTAGTCTTCTCCTAATTTCTTTGCAAATATTTAAAGGAATATCAAAAGCATTTCTATTGTAAATGATCTTTAAGTGTTACATACAACATAAGTTTTATGAAAACCCATCTTTTGTGAATTTTTCACGAATGACCTACAACACACAAAAGAAGAGGTCCCAAATTTCACACTTGTGTTGCAATGCATATCCGAACATTAAACGTCATATGCACAAATTATTTATAAAGCTAGGACCTGGATGGAACCACCAAGTACTGAGCTCACAAATGGAAAGTTCCATACATTACCCTAGTTTTAATGCCTTTATAAGAGGTCTAATCATCTTTACAGAAAAGAGATGTTCTTCTTGAGCATGCGTTCCTTTGCTGTTTCTTCTGGTTATTATCAACGGGGCAGCTACACGAATATGTTTTTAACTGTGAAGATGTTGAATCATAAAACATAAACTATTCCCTGAAGTTCACTGAAGTGACCATTCCTTCTGTTCCCCTGTACGTTTTAACGAGGCATTGTGCCCTTCTCTCCACAGTCTAAGCATCTTTCAACTGCACGGCGAACCGAGACAATACCGGAGAGAGAAAAGTCATCGCTCTAGGTGCAGTTAATTCTCCTACTCTATGCACGTAGCACAGTAATTATATGCACCAATGCCGCACCACTACATTATCAGTCATTTCTAAATGAAACAAGCTTTCCTGCACAACGCTACCTATGCACGAATGCAAATAAATTTTGTTATGTACAGTGTAGAAAGACACGCACAAGGAACAGTAGCAGTGACAAGAGTGCTGTGTCATTCTCCTTTATCTTATCTGCTCATTTTTGTTACTGTACATTATGCACTTATTCTAACTCACCCAGTACTATATATTCGTCAAATGAATTTTGGTTGTGCATACTAATCTTTCTGCCTTAAATTTTAGTCATTTCAGGCCAGAGGCTTGCTTCCGTAGACAATGGAAGAGTGCTCTAGAAGTCTTTGGCTTACTTAACGTAACCAGTTAGTCACCCACCCAGGCATTCAATGCTCAGCACTGTTTTTAAACCAGACATTTCACTTTGGTCTGTCTTCTTTATGATATGTTTGTTTAAAGTATCGAGAAGACTCCAGAAAATTCTGATTTTATAACATGCAGTTGTTCCGCTTGGCAAAGTTTAAGTTGTGCAAGCTTGCCTTTCTTTTTTGATTACTAACAGAACTTGACAGTATAAAATTAAGTTGAGCCCTTGTTTCTAGCATAAATAGCGAGATGTTATAAAGAAACGTCTAATACGTCCTTCATCTTGGTGCTGAGTTCTTGTTTGTTACTATGAATCCAATCCAATTAGCCCAATTTTCAGTCTCAAATCCACTGAACTTACAAAATAAAAGTGCATTCACAGATGCAGAGCCAACTAAGAGAGCTAGTGGCCTGTATCATTCATTGTTCTTAAACACACTGCTCAGCTGCAAACCCAGTGTGTGTGAAATCTCTAGGCCATGTGTTTGCGCTGTTTCTTTCCCTAAATTCGGCTTGTGCAACCAGCAATCTCTTACTTTAAATTGCGAAGCCTAAAACGATTCACAACATGCATACGTGCAGGTCAAAATCAGCGCGCCATCGCCTTCCACAGCAGCCGTTAGAGTTGGCTTCTGAGGCATCGTCGTCGTCAACAGCGAGCAACTGCTATCCGGAGTCAAGAGGGCTAGTGCCCAAGTGAATGTCAGAGCCCCTACAGGATCCACAGAAGACGGCCACTTTCCTACTGCTAGTGCAACTCCTGCTCTTCTTTGCTGCTTGCCTAGAGTGCTCGCTGCGTAGATGAAACTGCAGTGTCGTGACAGTGGAACCCGTCACGGCTTAGCATGCATTGTGACTGAAGAACCTGTCGCGGCTTAGCATGCGTCGAAGGGAGTGTAAAGCTAGTTGCCATACGATGACATGAAGCACTGAGGCAAAGGTCCATGTATCTAGCTTTCCATCGTCAAAACCAAACTGCAGCTAGTTTCCAGATGTGAGCGAACTAGCCTGTATCAAAGATCAACAAAGCTTTTTTTTTTTCTAGGGAAATGTAAGAGTGAGACGGCTAAAACTTCCATGCCGAAGCTAGAGCACATAGGGACGCCTTGCAATTACGGAGGCAGCGCAGTAAATTTTTTTCGAAAAGCTACCACCACGAAATGCAAATTTGCTATAATCAATAATTGTCCAACTGCAGACACTTCACGTTTTCGTCGCAGGCGTGACGAAAGCGCTGCACTTGTGACGCAGTTATCTACTATGGAGGCAGCAACATGAGGTGTCACACCATGAGCGTTTTCTGTATGTCTCTTGTGCAGCAGTGTTTACTTGGTCAGTTTCAGAAATAAGGATGCAAAATTGTAGCAAACATTTTATATAAATCTGCATAATGAGGCCATAATGAGACATGTTCCCGCTAACAAAAAACCACACTCTTTGTACTAAATATATAGCCATGTTGCATTATGTTTTGATGTCTGACATTGCTGTCAACACGCCATTAGGTGAAGTGCCAGCAAGACGCACCTTTGTGACTGTCCGCCCGGTACATTGTTTTGTGTTTTCATTGAAAAGATTGTTCTGAAACGTTTGCTTGGCGCACGACATTAATTGTGAGAAAAAGGCATGCACTAAAATGGTGATCTGCAGTGTAGTTGAAACATTCCAGAGTTACAAGCGTGCTATGGTTTTGTGACGCCAGCAAAAGCCTATTGCACGAGACCTTTGTGTGCGGCATTTTTTATCGGAATTCCCATTAAGAGGTGGTGACGTATACAGCTACCAGTGCGGTCTTTTGTGTGTGTTTTAAGTGTGTAAGCATTGATGTACAGATTACTGCTGTTCTTTTCTAAAAGGAGAAGGTACTGCGTATTTCTTAAAAAAGAAAAAACGTCTTTATATTAAGAGATTTTTTATATCGAACCAGTATAATGCATTCCGCAGTTTAGTGCCTCGCTGTGTTTGAGTGATGCGAGTCGTGATTTAACTGTGCTGTTTGATGCCTGATGGTAACATTGACCAGGCCATGTGTCTGTGGCGTAAATGTTGACGAGCAAAAGTTTTGGATCACCAGCGCTCACTTTCTGCATGAACTCGTCGGGTGCAAGCAAAACTAATTTATAAGAGACGCCGCGTTGCATGCATTCAGTTGCCAGGGTGCGCAAAACATGGCCATTCACATTGCCAGTCCAGTCCCCTATCTTTTGACAGAACCCATTCCGTTTATTCACTGCATGTTATAGTACGAATACCCTCTTCTCCGTGTACAGTGTAAATCCAAGCTATAGCTCGAGATTTGTGATGGTTGATTAAGCAGCTGGTGTTTGTACTTACAGCAGCATGCTGCATCGTGTACTGCTAATCTTTGCAAGCGTACCGTGTTCTTGAGAATTCTGCTATGCTTAAAGAGTTTGAAGAAAGGTGTAACAACACATTTGACTTCAAAGAAGTAGAAAAAAACTCTTATTGAACTTGTAGGAGCACAGGCTTTCTAAGGCTGCTTTAGGCTTCGCTTTGGTACTGCTCATATCAATTTTCCTGCTGCGGCGAAGCTTGAGCTGTGATAAGCAGCTGCCAAAGGCAAGAGGTAAGCATGTTATATGTAGAGCTAGCTAGCAGTTACTAGAAGTATGTGCATGCCTCAATGATGGTTCTCGTAGCCACTTTACAGTACTGCACTTGGTTTCAGTGCTTAACTAACCATGCTCAGATTTACCCCTTGTAGAAAAAAGTGATGCATAATGAACGTCCCGTTCATTATGTAGGCCATGAAGGTAGGCAAAAGGACATTCAAATTTACCCTAACCTGCAAAATTTTACAGACAGGATCTGAAAAAGTGTTGAATTTCCAAATAGCTTGTGGCTGTAACCAGTAAAACCATATAACACCATGGCAAAACTGTCACTGTCTCTTAAATGCAATAATGTGGTGCTGGTGATATACGAGGGCCGTTTTTTTTTTCAACCTCCGATAGGCTATAAATAAAAGACAAGTTCATCTAAAACAATAATTTTATTACCAAAAGATTAGTACAGTTACGCTTACTTTTGGACATAATCACCGAAGAGATTGAGGCATTTGTCATATCTGTGGACAAGCTTTGCAATACCCTCTTCAAAAAAAGTTGCCGCCAATGAATTCAAGTAGTCCTTGACGTTGGTTTGAAGGTCACCATTGGTTTGAAAGCGCTTCCCACCAAGCCACGTCTTCAGTCCAGGAAAAAGATGAAAGTCACAGGGTGCTAAGTCTGGACTGTATGGCGGATGATCGAAAATGTCCCATCCAAAATGTTCGAGAAGCCGTTGAGTTGCTCCAGCAGTGTGTGGACGGGCATTGTCATGGATTAGAACAACTCCAGCGGTCAGCTTTCCTCTTCGTTTGTGCTGAATGGCTCTACGCAAACGTCGTAATGTTTCACAATAAACAGCTGCAGTGATTATGGTTCCGGGCTCCATAATCTCCACAAGCAACACACCTTGTTGATCCCAAAACACAGTAGCCATGGTCTTTCTGTTGTTGAAGGTTTTTTTGAATTTATTTGGTTTGTTTGGTGAATTTGAATGCATCCATTGTTGTGATTGTCGTTTTTGCTTCCGGTGTTTCGTATTGAATCCAGGTTTCATCCCCGGTCACGATTTATTTCAAAAGGTTGTCTCCTTCATCCTGATAACGCTCAAGGCACTCCAAAGCTAACGCCATTCGTCGAGTTTCGTGGCCGTCCGTCAACATTTTTGGGACCCAACGTGCACAAAGTTTTTTGTAGCGTAACCGTTCAGTAACAATAGAGTACAAAACAGACCTTGAAACTTCTGGAAATTCCGTAGATAAAGCAGTAATGGTGAATCTGCGGTTTTCTTTGACCATTCTGTCAACTCGTTGAACCAGGTCATCTGAAACGACAGATTTGCGTCCTTGGCCTCCTTCATCATGCACATCATTACGTCCATCTTTAAAATTTCGACACCATTCACGCACAACACCATCACTCATGAAGTTTTCCCCATACACTCGGCTCATTCTCCGATGGATTTCTGCAGCATCATGGCCTTCAGCCTGTAGAAAATGAATAACACTTCGCAATTCACACTTGGTGGGAGCAACAATAATGGCAGCCATGTTTACGTGACTGTAGCAAAATGCCGACCGACGCCTGAATGTCAACAATGGCGGAGTGTGTAGTGCGAGAGCTGCGCAGCTGCCTACAGCACATGTCCGCCTTCTGCTGCCCGTGTAGCGTCTGCACGGAGCGATCGGAGGTTGAAAAAAAAACAGCCCTCGAACTAGCACAGGCTGGAAATCCAGACACCAGGCCATGTTTAGAGGCTGTGGAGATTATCAGCTTCTTATTCCGCTCTCGTGGCCCATAAGCTTTTGTAGTCGACTGTACAACTACTGCGTTGTGCTTCCTGTCTGACTTTTCTTTTCCCACATCAACCAAACCTCTACATTTGAAGCCAAAAACTATCTGCAGCCTCGCCATGCATCTGGGCATGCTTGACTGGACTTTATACTTTTTTTTTACACTGTTACAGGCAGTTAAAAAGTGATTGATTGGAAATCCAGATTAGTGTGGAATTGAGGATGTATGCTACTCTCGGCTTTAATCGCCAATTGATCGTTTCCCCAGCTGATCTAAACGATCGCCAATCTTTTAAAGAGCAAGGGGAAAGAAAGCTCCAATGTAGATCTTAGTGCAATGCCCGCTTATCCGAATGTCATCATTTTTTTTTTTTTGGCTACACTAGTTGCTCTTGTCTATTAGCCCACTTTTTTCTATGCCCAAAACTGAACTTTAGCAATGATGAGGCCAAGAGTCGAAGTTTGTTGAGTAACATGGCTCTTTATTGTGAGTGTGTGTGTAAAGCAGTGCGCCGTGTAAGATTAAGGTTGGAAACAAGTGCTTACCAGTTGCCTTTTTGTTTGAGTTGGACAAAAGACTTTGCGTGTGCGCATAACTGTATTGTGGCAAGTGCCGATTACCTACCGAGAATAAGCTTGGTCACACCACGCACTTGTCCTTTTGCCACGAGCGAAACTCGGTGATAACACATTGCACGTGCAACCACTTGCACAAGTGTACCACATTAAATGCATACCAGCGTTGGCAGCTAATGAGAAATGTACCTTGTACGCACTGCAACAGCCCAGCCATTTAGCTGCTTAGCGCAAAGGCACAGTTTCCATTCCCAGCTGCATTCTAATTGAGGTGGAATGTAACAAGTGCAGAATGATAGCGTACTTATATTTAGGTGTGTGTTCAAGAGCCCTCGTAGCGTACTTTTAGTGCCTTTTTCTTTTTCAGTTCTTTTTACCTTCCTTCGCAAGACTGAATGCAGCTGCGCCGTTGCCGCTTGGATCGACTATTTGGCATGATGGATGATGACAAAGGCAGTGGAACCGGAAAAACAATATGAACAAGATGTGGCTCTTCGATAGCAAAAATTAATATGGGGCATTGTGGGGCAATGCCAAACAAACGTTACGGTGTTTCTCAAAGCTCAGGCGCAGCTATCAAATGTGTAACTTCATTGACTATAATATTATTAATTAAAGGCAACTTTCATCACCTCACATTTTTGCCAGCAGTGCTTGAACGAGTATATTGCAGTCTTTACTCATTTCTGTTAGCATCCACCCTTCAGGGTTCATACATGCATCCCATTCAGCGGTAGCAGTTGAGGGCTTACTGTGAGTGGAGCTGCCGTATGAGTCAGCATTAAACACTAAAGGCAACGATTAAGTCAAGCTAAATTGATCGGCTAGTTCTCCAAGATGTCGAAGCACTTTTAGTGAGAGCAGTGTTATAAAATGAGCAAAATTAATAAAATATGTGCAAACAACAGGTAGTATTGGTGCCATCACTGTGAATATGCAAGATAAACTGGCTAAAGACATCTTATGCATCATTTAGATCTGGTAAATGGTAGTCGACCACTGATGACAAAGTGACAGTTGCTTTTTGAACACAAAAAATAACTCTGTTAGTGGTATCCACATTGTATTCTCCAGTGACAGCTCTCTCATAGTAGCGAAACTCACATCTCGAAGGCTGTGCTTTTGAATACTTCAGTTGCTAGAAGTAACATCATGACTGCCACCCCATGCAGGGCTCTCCTACTCAAAGCGGCTAGTAGTGCCTGCCGGAGCGCAGCCTCAGAGATTGTTGGTGCAGTGTGGAATACCTCATCTGTGCCAACGCGTCTGGTATACGTCCTTCTGCTTTCTCTGGCAAATTAAGTTGAGCAAGATGTGTGCCGTTTTCAAAAGCAGCTTTTCGCAGCGTTTTGAAGTTATCCCTTGCCACAGACGAAACACACAAGGATTAACAGTACCACAATCTGCAAGTTTAGCTTGACTTGACATCTGTGCCTTTAGTGATCATTGAAGAAAATGAAGGACTGCAGTGTCTTCGTTAGCACTGTGCAAGTTTAAATATGGACGGCAAGCAACTAGCCCCACCTTCTAGCTTTAGAAAATGACTTGCAACACTCTTAATAAACTAACCCTAACGTCAGTGATGTTTTGTGTGATAACGTGAGCTCAGGAATGTCGACGGTTTATGCAGGCCAGGTTAATTTTGGTCTCCGGGTGCCACTGTATTGAAAAGGCTGGGTTGTTTGTACGAATTAGTGTGAACGTTGTACAGTGCTGCCACATTTAGCACTCCATACATAACTGATATGTTGCTAAAGGGATCTACGGGCGGGGTCACGTTAATGTTCGCAGATTCGCTGCGAGACCCATGTGTAAATGGTGCAGATAGAAATCTGCATTAAAGGGAAACTGAAGACACTTTCAAATGTTCCTAGCTTAATATGCACGTAGTGATATGAAACAGACTCTAGTTGTTTATCACTCCACCAGTTGCCCTGTATCGAGCTTTAAAATATGTGCTGCCCACCCCACCCTGCTCATTTAGTCCGCATCCTCCGTATTTTGCTGCAAACAGAAACTCCTGTCTATGATCGGCTAACAAGCTTTGTCGTGATACACCTGTAATGTCATCATTATTTCAGTGTAGTTAACAAAGGTTCAGAAACTAGATAGAGAATTTGATTCAACTTCATAACCATGAGCTGGAGGATGAAGGCCCTTCCCAGAAATGTTGAGCTGCCATCACCCGACTCCATCCTACGCCTTTCAATTTCCTAACCATGGCGTGCCACCCTGTCCTTTGTCACCTTCAACTACATTTTCTTTCCTCCAGCATATGATCTGTTACAGAGACGAGTTCTCTTAATGGAGCATAGATTTCTTTTCCATCTGTGCCATTATGTGACCTGCCCAAATCCACTTCTAGGTATCAACTAATTTGTGCTTTCATCTGTACTGTTGTTGCCTCTCAGTGTCATGTCTATCGTTTTCCTTTTTATTGCTTGTTGGATGGCCCTCAGCTTCCTTGTTATCCTTCCGCTTCGTCTGCTAGTTGTTGCCACCTGGGGTGCCGAAGAAAAATAGAGGCGGACCAAAAGCTTTTGCATATGGTCTGTCTGCAAAGAACTTCAGCTTCCCTGATGGTGAAAACATCTAAGACAGTGGCACCTGAAGTCCGTAATTGAAGTTGTCTGTATGAGAGCAAATAATTTTACCGCGCGTTTTGGGTTTTGTACTCTCTGTGCGTTAAGATTTGTGTGAGAAGCTTCCCACAACCTCCACATGCTCATTCCTTCTGTGCAAGATGTACAGTTGCCCACAAAAGTTTACGGGACTCGGGCAAATGTGCAACAAATGTCAATTTCCGGTCCATTAGAGCATGGCACTTTTTATTTAATGGATCACTGTGTACATTGCAAAAATTACTACAGACCTAGGCTGAATTCAACACTATGTGCCCAAGCTTCCCGAGAACTCACCTTCTTTGCAAATGCCATGTCCCGGAAACTTTTGTGGCTGACGGTACACATTGATACTGTCACTTCAGCCTTCGCATAAACGTATGCTATCAACGCAGTTTGCATCGTCTCTTTGTTGTGGTGAAGGTTTGTTATATGCAAACCAGCGTTTTTTATACTTGGGGCACTTTTGTTAGCACATATGGCAGCTGGACTGTTGATAACTGTGGGCCTTTCTTTACTTTTCTTTTTTCCTTCCTCGAAAGCTGAAGAGCAAGTGTTGATGTCACCATGCAAAGTATTTGTTTCTAGTCGGTTGACTGTAAGTGATATTTTTGTATACACTGTTTTACTAATTAGTGGGTATTTATTAACACCGGCTAACAGCGCATGCCTTTTGACGTACTTCCTTTTTAATTATTTCATGAAAGAGTTTATTTTTACTTGGTGAGCATTGTCCTTTCATTTGTGATGGGGGTGAAAAATAAAGACGCAAGGCCATGATGCCACACAGTATATACGTGTTTGTAAACTGTTTTTGCCACTGCTGCTGCAAACTGCACCTTTAGGGCTGAGGAGTTGTTGAAGCTTAGTCCAGCGAAACACAAAAGCACTTAAACCTGTTTACTATAACAAAGAGGCTTATGCACACGTTTATGGGCTTATGTGGGGCAGGTCACATAAATTTACCGTGACTTTCCTGATTTAGTAATTTTTGACAGGTGGTCAATCATGCCGAACCTGACCACGAAATGGCACCTGCTCTTTACAGTCGGTGCCGGTTACGTGTGGAGCGGTGATCGAGTCGCGCAATGTGCGGTCCTTTCATTTGTTGCGCAGACTGGCCTTAGGATAACCCACCTGCCATAAAGGAGGGAAAGCCCTCCTGCATATTGGAGCAAAACTGTGAAGCAAGACTTTCTATGCAATAAGCAGAAGGCTGATATGAAATGGGTCCAATTTTAAACTGAGAACCTTACTAGGTATTCAGTACAACAGAACAGCACTAATTTATTAGTTTCAGAAAAAAATCACTTGATTCTATTCAATGAAAATTCTGTTGATAATATTTTCCAGACCTTGATAAACTACTAGTGAAGTGAAAGGTGCTGGTATAATAATTTGGCACTCCCGTTAATAAATGTAGACCGTAGTGTATATCTATCGCGATTTCTATGAACCTAAGTTACTTATAGCTTGCTGCATTCTTGTTATGCAATGCTAGGACACCAGATGGTACATATTTTCTTGCCCAAAATATGTATAGTAGGAGACAACTTTAGAAAAAAGGGGGCGTTTACTCCTCCGAGGCGGATGCACACGAGCATCCACCAATGGACGTGCACTCTGGACCGACGTCATGCGCCGGACGGCCGGTGACTTCGCCGCTTCGGTCATCTGGGTGGGGCCTCCCCTTTATTCTAAAGTTGTATCCGACTATAAGTATTAAATTTTTTGGAAATATTTCTGATATTTCGTATATCTCTCTCTTTTTCTTGATTTGATTTAATATTTGATTAATAATCTACTATTGGGTACTTGCATGCACCTACTGAGAAGTCCAATTAACAGCGGCAAAATGAACAAATTCAAGAATGTTTATTGCTTGAACGGTTTTCTGTAAAGTCCTTTTGCTTCTTGCTCTTTCTATTGCTGTTCATAGAGGTTAAGCATCTTTCTTGACCTCGATGGACAGCGCCGAGTAATTACCACATGATGCCATGCTGAACAGATGATGCAGAATGCTGAATACGGGGTGGCAACGCTTGTGACAAGCAGGAACGGAGGGCTTCACAAACAGAAGGAGCATCGGCCACTAAAAGGTTAAAAGTAAAACGGAGTCATGCCTAGGGAGGCAGTAGTGCCATTTCTTGAATTTATGTTTTCAAGGTTTTAGCAATCGTTGCGTGCCTGGGGGGCATCAATCAACCGAAGCAGCATGCTTTCATGTTCTAGATAAATGGTTTGTCCGTCCACAGCAGAATGTGGTTTCTCGCGGAGACTCTCCGGTGTGCTAGAATTAAAGGGACACTAAAGGGAAAAATCATTCCTTCTGTATCAGTAAATTACCTTTCTACAACACCAAAAACACCACTCTTACAACGATAACACGTTTGGTAAGCCAGAAAAAGCGCCAGAACGAAATACGGGTGGCAACGCCTACTGAAGTTCCCGCACCTCGTGGCTGTGACGTCATGGATTTTTATGACATCTTCTAGGGCCTGCTAATTATATATAGCGGTACAGATTGACTACATTGTGTTCTAAAGGAACCAAGTATTAAACATGGCAAGTTTCGGGAACCTTTACTCAGCCAACGCTGCCCAAATGCGAAAACATACTTTGGAATCCCTTACGTCACGCTGACCTAGAGGCGGTGAGGTTTCGCCGCGAAATTCAAATACTGATACTTGGACCTTCATTTTCTCATCTAATAATCAAACTATATTTTTGAAATGACTGCTTGCAGGGTTCTGAAACAATGCTTCATTAGTCTAAACTGATTTATTGTTTCGCTTTAGTGTCCCTTTAAGCAAAATGTCACATTATCCGAGGCCGAATTAACGAGAGTTCGTGGGGCTACAAATTCTGTCGCCTAGGAATTCCATGGAAAATTGATTTCCCCCAAATAAGAACCACACAGCCGGGTGTCGCAATTCGTTGGTTGTTGGTTAACATAACGAAAGTGCAGGACAAGAGGGAATGTACACGAAATGCTGGATATTTGCCAAGCAAATAAACAGATCATGAGGACACAGAAATGACATACAAAGGCACTACCTTTCCTTCCAAGAGAGAGAGAGGGAACATTTTTCGTCAGAGAAACGCATTCACATCTCTCTCAGCTTAATGCCACACTTGGATGGATGCCATTTTTTCTTTTTTTCATGGAACTTCCACCATTTTGTGGGCTTTCTCAGAAGTGATTTACCATATATTCAGTGTTCATACGCTTCGAGTCATCAATTGATTGACCATCGCAATGTGATCTGCTAGCCTCTTGGGCAGCTCAGGTGGCTGAGCGACCACCCCCGAAAGGCGTTGATCCTGTGTTCGATCCTCGGATTAGGACGAATTTTTTCAACAGCAAAGCTTTCGTCACGAGAATCCTCTGTGGGTATCCTTTGTGAATTCATGCTACTCGTGGGTGAGTGATAATTTGTCCTTTTCAAGGTGCTCCCTTCATGTCCTGTTAACTTGTGCAGCAATTAGTACTCGCCTTTTAAGAACATGCCAGCTAGCCTGGGCACAATGGAACATACACAGTGGCCTTAAAGCATTGCATTGATATACTGTGCAAGCCGTTAGAAAAAATATTCAGTCTCTATAATGCTACCTATTCAGACTTATTAAAGGTTACTAAGGTTATTCTTATTTACAAAAATGAGGGCCATAATTTGTTAGAAAACTACCATCCTACGTCTGTCTTAAGTTGCCTAAACACCGTCTTTAAAAAACTTATCACCAAATGAATCAATTCATTCCTTGAACCTGAATACATTTCGTCTTATTGCCAGCATGGTTTTCAAGGTAAAAGATAGACAAATACAGCAGTATTAGCTTTGTGTGACAACATAAATTTCCACTTGAACAGCAACAAGTGTCCTAGGCATATTTCTAGATGTGCGACAAGCATCTGACTCTGTGGATCACAATGTACTGCTAAACAAGTGCTATGGCTTTTGAGGTCCTACTCTTGAATTTTTCCGCAGCTATTTCAGTGATATAAAACTAGCTACCATTGCTGATACCAAATCCGACATTGTTTCAGGTGTCCCACAAGGCTCAGTAATGGGGCCAATATTTTTTTTCTTTATTTGTAAACGATCCTCCTAATGCCTTAAACAACTTCTCTGCTGTAATGTATGCAGACAACACTGTTTTACTTTGTGCACTAGACTTCTTGGACAAAACATTCCACGACGTTAATAATGAACTTCCAAGCGCTAACCAGGGAAAACAGGGAGAAGGTGGGAGATGGAAATTCAAGACAATGAGCAAAACGTGAACAAGGTGAAAGCAGGAGCCTGCTTTCACCTTGTTCTCGTTTTGCTCATCGTCTGAAGTGTTAACCAGTGCTTTATGTTAAATAAGCCAATTATGAATACCAACAAAACTAAATATGTTCTATTTACTTTCATAGAATGCATCCTTAAGAGAATGTCATTAGCTTTCTCTCAACCACAATGCAACTTCGGCAGGCAAGTTCTATTCAATACTTGCGTGTCACGCTATATATGAACATCTTCAGCAGAAGCCTCGCACTGCATTGCTCTGCAAAAAGTTAAGATAAGCTTGTTTTATTCTTTGCAAATGCTATTATTACTGCAAAAGTGCCATTTTGAGAGCAATTTACTTTAGCATACTCCATAGCCATCTATCCTACTGTATAGCATTTGGTTTCACACGTACATTTACCCGCCGTGGTTGCTCAGTGGCTATGGTGTTGGGCTGCTGAGCACGAGGTCGCGGGATCGAATGCCGGCCACGGCGGCCGCATTTCTATGGGGGCGAAATGCGAAAAACACCC
Organism: Dermacentor albipictus; assembly: GCF_038994185.2. NCBI lineage: Eukaryota > Metazoa > Arthropoda > Arachnida > Ixodida > Ixodidae > Dermacentor > Dermacentor albipictus. Next base: position 56,786,582 of record NC_091829.1, read on the forward strand.
GTGTGCTTAGATTTAGGTGCACGTTAAAGAACCCCAGGTGGTCAAAATTTCCGGAGTCCTCCACTACGGCGTGCCTCATAATCAGAAAGTGGTTTTGGCACGTAAAACCCCAAATATTATTATTATTACACGTACATTTCACATAAGAGCCTATCGTACTTATTCAGAAAAGGGCATTGCGATTTATGACTTTTACTGATTACAATGTTAAATCAATGCCATTGTTTGAAAGTCTAAATATACTGCCTTTCAATCTATTACCGAGTTTTAAGACAATGATAAGTACTCATAATAACGAAACCACTAACTGCCTTTCCAGTACATCAAGTTTCCTGTACTCCAGAAGCAATACACACAGCACACTTAAGGTAAACTTTTTTTTGCCAAAAATTTACGATGTATTGGAAGGAGGAGGTTAAATAGCACTGCGGCACTCCTGTGGAACAACTTACTATCAGAAGTAAAACAAGCCAAAATTGTTTCACTAACACTGAAATACCGTTATCACTCACTACTATTATCTGTACAGGATATTCATTTCACTGGTGTAGTTCACATCAAAAATCAAATCAAATCAAATTTATTTTACATCCATACACGATGTAGGCGGCACAGACAAAAAGCCAAAATCAATTTGGCTTGACAAGGGTTGCCCCTTTCAAAATTTGTGTACAAAATAAAGAAAAACAAGAATTAGCAACAGCAGTCGGACATTGTTAGGTAGCATTATACAATGGTAAGAGAGAAATATAAATGTACGCAATGAAAAAAAGACTGTGTTATTCAAGCAGTTTAATACATGGACAATCATCATTGTTGCAAAGGAAAAAAACTCGAAACACCAATCAGGCATTGTTAGGTAGCATTTCAACTATGACAAGAGAGAAATCTAAATATACGCAGCGAAGAAGTGTAATCAAAGCAATGTAATACAATTTACATTCATCAGTTTCAGAAACATAAGGAATGAAGTAAGTTAGTAGACACCAAGTGAACTTAAGCATGGTAATGAGTAGGAAAGCAGCCGTGTAATATAATTTGTGCATGTTCAGGTTACGAACCAGGTCGCATTATGGCGAGTACTGTATTTTTTATGCTTTTGGAGAAGTTGGATAGCTGTTCAATAAAGTGACTTCCTCGCTTTTTTTCCGTAAGGTACCGTTGCAAGAGTAATTCATTAAACAGTAAGTTTACAGGACAAACTTGCAGTTTCTTAAAAAGGGGTTCAGTGTGTTCGTCATAGGCTGAGTTGCTATTAGCACGCACATCCTCTTTTTGTAGTAGAGATAGCTTAGTAATGTTTGACCCTTTAGTGTCGCCCCAGACAAGGCGACTGTATTTTAGGTGAGAGCGTTATAGACTAATAGCTTGATGGAAGTGGGCAGAGAAAAGCGTACTTTTGCAAGGGCAGCCACGACGCCTGCAAGTTTGCCGGTGAGCAGGTCGAAATGTTTATTCCATGTTAAATGTTCGTCAAAAATGACGCAAAGGCATTTAACCGAGGAGGCTATATCGAGAGGCAAGTTTCCTATAATTATACGGTGAGTAATATTAGCCCTGGAATTTTTTGGTTGAAATAGAATGGCTTTCATTTTGTTTGCGTTTATGGTTAATGAGTTTACTTGACACCATCTATTAAGCTTATTTAATGCCGAGTTCGCACAAGTCACAAGTTCCCTACAGCTGGCAGACCTGAGTAATAATGTGGTATCGTTGGCACAGATAATATATTTGGCTGCTGAAGTAATGTTTATGTTGTTAATATAAATATTAAATAATGGAGACCCAAGAATGCTCACCCTGAGGCACCCCACATGTTACTGATTTAAGATTTGATGTATGGTTTCCTATTACAACCATTTGACATCGATACTCCAGATAGCTCCTTATTATACTTAAAGATACACCTTTAAAGCCATAGGTTTCGAGCTTTCCTATTAATGTTTCATGGTTAATACGATCGAAAGCCTTGGAGAAATCTATGAACATTCCAAGTGTTAATAACTTCTGTTCATATATGTTAAGCATAAATTCTTTTGGGGTTAAGAGTGCTATTTCCATTGAGCGTCCTTTTGTGAAACCAAACTGGTCATCGGTAAGGATGCTATGTTTCTCACAGAACAAAACCATTCTAACATTAATTTTCCAGTGCATTTAGAAAAGATCAGTAAGATCAGTATTGGCCTGTAATTTGATAATACGTTCTTACCACCACCTTGAAAAATAACAGGTACTTCCGCTACTTGAATTGCTTTCGGAAATGTACCATTTGACGACGCGAGGTTAAATACATGCTCTAATACCAGAATGATTATATCTAGGGCGTATTTAATAGGGCGAATTTGCAAGCCATCAACATCAGTGCTTCTACTGTTTCAAGTTATGAATGCATTATATATCTCTCGAGCACTGGTAGGTGTTAGAAATTCACTGACAGGATTATTAGGTGCAAGATCGTCTAGGCTAGCAGGATGGTGGGCTATTTATAAGAGAAGTAATCATTAAACTAATTTGCTAATAAAGAACCGGACTTTGGTGTGCCATTTAGGATTATTTGTTGAGGTTGCTCCACAGACTGGTTTACTCTCCCTAGTATGCCATTTAGCCTTTGCCAGATGAGATCGTTATGTTTCATTACATTTGAATTGAATACATCGTGTATAATATTCGTTTTAGCCTAAGGATAGGTGTTAATTTGTTTCTGAAAGATTTGAAACTTTGGAAGTCATTTGCATCTCTCGTTTGTAAAATTCCTAGTTATTTTTTTTGTTTTATTTGAGACAGAAGGCTTTTTTCATCCAAGGATTTCGAATTTTTCTGTTGCGTATTATTGTTTTATTACAAAAACGTCTTATGTAACTGGATTTAAATAGATGCAAGAGTTATAGGCTAATTCAGGATTAACCTTGTATATTTCTGACCAGTCAATGTTCAGTATATCACTTCAGAATTGTTCTAGTGATATAGGATTGACATCTTGAAATGAGACTCTTCCTTATCAGACGATTCTTTATTGCTTGTCATTTCAGGTGTATAGTTATGTATAAATTCCTTTCTGTAGGCTTCTCATAGCAATTAGTGTAAGTACCCCGACTTTTGTTTATAAATGGACATTTTTGTATACATGATTTATTTATACTTTGCCATTGCAATGGTGAATACCAGCTAGCATGGGTCCCAGCTAGCTTTGAGGTAGGGATCCAGAAGTTGTGTACATTTCATAGAAGCTCTTCCTATGTTTAATAAAAGAGCTTGAACCAACTTCTGTTGAATGGAGCAGCTGACCTTTGTTTTAAGCCGGGTGCGCGACGAGTTCGCGTCCTCGCCAGACCTACGATAAAGTTTATTCACTCACTGTCATATACTGCATCTACTTGTGTGTGTGTGTGTATATATATGTATATATATATATATGTACACGACTTATAGAGGCACACTAAGCCTACATTATCACTGGGGTAAACTGGTTGCAAGCAGTGGTTAACAGAATTGCATGCAAGGAATTCTTGCATTATACCAGCCTTAATAAAGTTGAAGTATTCTTTTTGAAACTTTTTATTTATTTGGTGGGAATACCTTAGAGAAAATATTTGAAAAAAAAGACGTCTTTTTTTATTTTTTGTCGTAGCCTTAAGGACTGCATCCAAATGCGATGTCACAAATTTAATTTTCTTGTATATCAGCCATTTCGGTGCCAGGCAAGTTTTCAAAATTTGATAGGTTGAGCCTGAGTGGTCCTTCAATAAAAAGCAGTAACAGATCTCCATGCAAACACTGCCAAAATCCACAACTTGACGAGCCGGTGTGGGGAACTTCAGGAGAGCATCAGCACCCAGACTTAGTTTTTTTGGGGGCCTTATCAGCCTTGCCAAGCTTCCTCATAACAGTAAAACGGGAATTATTGCCATCTGTGATCCGCAGCATACTAACACAACCTAATTCACCATTTTTCTTTACCATCTTTCACTAAAGGTTGTCAGCCAGACATGCAATCTAACAAAGCATTATTTATTTGAAGCGAAATATTGCTATGTGCATATATTCAAATTGTACAGCCAGATAGCTTGGCACCACGACAGCATAATAGCGTTTATTGACATCGAGGGCCAAGGTAAAAAAGGAACTTCAGTAAGGGTATTTCTTGTTTGAATGAAACAGAAAACCGAGTCGTTTTCCAAAAACAGGTACTGGCAAACCATAACCATATAAACAGGAACTTGCAGCAATTTCTTGTGACAATTATACTTTGTCAGGGGCTGCAGGTACTGGGAGAAAGGATGCCAGCATTGACGCTAAGCCTCCTCTTAGCATGCACTTGCGGCTAGCGTTTGCTTGTCAGTTACAACCTCAACAAACCCGCAGTTCCTATGTGAGCCATGGGAAGAGATAGTGGCTGGGCTAAAGATTAATTGCGCCTGCTGTAAACACAAGTGCGAGAGAAATATTCTCATCTATACAAGGTGGTATGCTCTTCTTTTTATGCCCCACATTCAAAATGTAGATCAAACTACTACAAGATGGTGCATTTTGATGCGAAGGAACGCTAGCAGAGTGGCATACGAAAATGCTGCACGCAACTGTCCAAATTAATGAGCATTTGTTCTTATCTGACAGCTCACACCTCTAACGCTGAATATACTAAACAGGCAAAGTGCAGCCTGGGCACACCACGAAAGTTATAACAGCTGCAGGTATTTCAGCAGAGCCACCCAGCAGCGAAGGCACATAATGCACACGCAGGGGTGTAGCATGTTTATTTATCACTGAAGAAGTCTGGAGTCATCCTGTCAGCCTCCAGCGATGCAGCCTGGGAGATAACGGGCAGAGCAATTAAGCAACAGTGGAGAGTTACAGGTTGTTGCACAATGGCAATGGCTCATTGCACAGTCATAGCAGAAAGATCTTTGGCGGATACTAGTACTAGCACCTTTCCGGGGCAACCGCCTGAACAAGCACAAAGACTAGCTGCTTCTGCTGAACTTTAAAAAAAAGTTAGCATGGATTGGCAAGCCAGGAAAGACGCAGAAAGTACCACCTGCACAGAAACACTTAGTCACCATTGCAGTTCAATTTAAATACAATCACAGACTAAAGTGATTTAGTGCTCCTCTTTATTGATATAGCACCTGAAAGTCAACACAAAAGAAAAACCTACTGTAAAACCCGAGTGATTTGACCTCTGCTAATTCGGAAAATCGAATTCGCACTCGTCCTTTGGTCCCAGCAGGTATATGTATTTAATGGAATGAAACTCGTTAATTCAGACCTATTTGGTCGCACATCGGTTTATTTGTGCCGCAAATGTGCGGCACAAAGGAGCAATAACGGCATTAGCATCCATCGAAACGAAGCGGCAGAGTTCGCATCGCCATACTCATCAGTGGAAATCATACGTCAATGACAGCAATGACAGAATGCTTTCGTACATTTGAAGCCTTTATTCTTGAGTTTACCACAGCACATAGCACTGCATTGGCCACGTGGCTTCACGGCTGCGTAATCGCCATCCACGATTGCGTCAACAGTGGCCACAATTTCGTCCACAGTGATTGGGGCAAACAGTAGATTCGTTTAGTTTCGTTTTGACTCGGTGCGGGCATCGGCCATGCGCCTTCAGAACCGCAACGTCGCCACCCATGATCACGTCGACAGCAGCCGCAGTTTCGCCCATGACAGTTGCAATTGTTTTGATTTGGTGCAAAGCTGTCAAATATAAGAGCACCGTCTACATTGCGATGTGCGCGCGATAGTGAAGAGCGTGTATCGGATGAAGACTCACACCGCAGCCACACTGGAGGAAGTCGCGTGGCCTTTGCCACTGCTAATCATTTAAGCAATGACGAGAATTGCAGCTTCCTCACTGCTTTTGTGCAAGATATAATCAGGATTTGCAGATTCATTCAGTAAATAAAAATATGTTGACGTAGTACACACTTTGTTGTTTTCTTAACACCTTTGATAATTTAATTCAGTTGATTCCAAAATTTTCTCACGGTTCTGTGAAATCCAAATTAACAAGGTTTTACTGTATATACGTGCCAACAGAAAAGTTGAGATGTAACAAACACACATATTTTATTTCCATGTTAAAGGTTCGTTAAGTGTGTTGAATAACTTAAATTCTGAAGCCACATTATGATTATGACCCATGCTGTAGGAATGGGCTCTGGATTAATTACTTCTGGTCAGCTGTAAGAGCAGGACAAAATGCACGAGCTTGGTAAATCAATGTCGCATTCCTTTCTGCATTCAGCACATTTCATGCATGTAGTACTAGAATGTGGTAAACACATTAGGGCAAATTAAATTACCAGTTTATGTCTCAAGTAAGACAAAAAGTAAACAAGAGGAGGTTGAATATAAGCAAGAAATAAGTGCAGATTCCTACACGTAGCACATAGTTTTTAGATTGCAATGACCTCTTCAGTGTCTTCACTGTCCCCAATTTAGCCTGCTTCAAGAACTAGTGTTAATGAACTCATTCGAAACAAGTACTGTAATTTAATTTATGTATGCTGCTTTTTGTTTCTTTTTAATGATGCGCCCATCTCGTGTTTTGAACTTTGAAACTTTTCCAAGAACAGAATTTTTTTTTGCAAGATTTGAAGCAACGTTTGTAAAATCACAGTGTGACACCACATTCGCAAACTTTGAAAAAAACTGAGGCAGTTGGTAGGTACGCTCACTACCTATGTAGCTTGTACTTTATACCCCAGTCACACGGGTACTTTCACAGTCCTTTGAGCCAAAGTTCCTTTACTTCAAGGCGAGCCTTGAGTGCGTCTGACAGCAGAAATAAGTAAATAAATAAAACCATAAGTAATATGAAACTTTTACCTCTTGAAAACAAGCTTATAAGTACTGAATACTATTACTGAATTACTAAACACTTTCGGGACACCCACAATCTCCATCATGACCGCGCTGGTACAGCAGCACCGTGCCAGTGCAGCTGACGGCCTGTGGTCAGCAGGAACATCGACACAACACGGGTACCATGTGCGATTTGTTTATTTGGTTAGCGGCTGCTAGGCATCCCAGTCTCCTCGGCATTTTTCTGCGCGTCTTCTTTCCTCCTCACTTTTGTGTCATAGTTGATCTTCACAATCGTTGCTTTGAAAAAAGACGGGAACACTAAAGGACAACAACGAATAATCGACGCTAACATGCAGTGTACAAAGCGGTATACATGGTGGCCATCATTACAACAAATACATTTGTATTCGGTAAAGTAATGCCTTTACTACGCATGCATTTTGTTTTGATGTTTCTATGTATTAGGAAAAATAAATATTGCTGAAAAAAATATGACAAATTTTTTATAAGACGCATTTGGGCCGTATTTTTAAAAATTACTTTTGAGGCGATGGCAGCGCTAATGATACTTTGCGGTTTCTGTTAAAAGCTTGAATGGAGACTATCCAGGGAGATCGTGTAGCACTGACACATATCCCTTGAACTAATGGGCCTTTGAAAGCTCAACGTTCCTTAACTTCAAAGGACCTTCGGCAGGCTCGTGTGACTGAGGTATTATGCTACTTTAACAGTATCAACAGTGAAACAAACACTTAGGGCAACTCACACTATCTTAACCTCCTGGCTTCCCTCTCAGATTCGAGCAGGGTCAGGATGTCGCCTTCACGGACTGGGCCCTTGACGTTGCGGATGATGGACCGGTTAGACTCATCCAGGAACTCGACACGGACCTGTGCAAGCCACCATTAATACCCTTAATCAGTTCTAGTATGCCTGCCTGCTACACCAAAGCATAAATATGAATGAAAAATAAACAAATTTTAACCCTGTATGCTCGATTTATCTGATATGCTGCACAAAGTTTGACACCACAAAAGTGTGACTGAAGCATGGGAAGCATAATGTATGGCCTATAGTAGTGCTTTTGATAGACAGGAGCGAGTTCAGCAAACCAACTGATTATTAATAAGTATACTATAACAGTTCTAACTCATAATATTCAATGCATGCAGATGTATTCTCCAAGGACAGAAACAAAACGTAACTAAGTTGTTCCAATTTTCATTCATGCGAAATTGTGTTTGGGCATTACAGGGTTACATCGTCATGAGCTGAAGTACGCAAGGATCGTTTCGTTAAAACAAAAGTTTGATGAACCAGCCTGCTCATAACTGCTCCTGCGCTGTTTAATTGAAGCACCATGTCGGGCACAAATCGTTTTTAGGTAGGATAAATACTGCTGGCCACAACGGTACTGTCCTTTGAGACGGGATGAACTAAGTGAGTACTTCCGTGAAGTATTTTCGTGAAGCCGACATCGCACTGGATCTACACCAGTGCCGACGTAACTTAGAAAAAATGCTGTTGGTGAAGTGGTGCGACGACTCTGGTGCTGAATGTTCCACAAAGGTTCTTACAAGCGTGCATAAGACATGATCATGCGGCGAAAAATCTTCCAACTGGAACGCCTTTATAACCACGAACGGCACAAGTGCAACGAGCGCAAAGCATAGCCGGCAAAGTGGAGACAGGTTGACGGAACGTGCAACTAAAATGGGTTCAAATTCTGCAGAGAACTCACCTGGGTACACTGCCCCTGGGATCCGGTACGGCCTAAGACCTTGGTCACCTGCAAAAGCGTGAAGAAACAAGACTGTCACAACGGAGCACGAGCCATGTGGCGCTAAACATGTTCGTTCAACATCACGCGCAGTTAAGCCTAACAGTTCGCTTCGACACAGAAGCTATAGACAGACTAAAGTACGGAAAGTGCGCATGGTAACACTCTAAGCCGCCAAACGGAACAATTAGCAGGACTTTCATTTCATTTGAACATATGCAGGAGGGACAAGAAGCCCAATTATACTCACACGTGCCAATTTGACTTTATCCATGTCGGCGGCTGGCAAGCGAAAGGAAGAAAGCCTCAGCCGTAGACGCGTCCAACGTTCTAGCCACCGGTGGTTTCAACGACTACCAACAGGCGACGCTACAATAACATTACTGTTACCTTACCTCAAACAAATTCTATATTAAGCTATAAATATATATTTATCAAAACATGTAAAAATGTCAAATGTAATTATCAAAAATTTTTTTCCTGCAAGACTACAGCATCAACATTAAATGTCATTGCGATCCAAGTCGAGTAGTTTTTATTGTCCGAGCCAATCCATTGTGTGCGAAAAGGTATCGGAAAGGTGATCTAAGGGCAGCCAAGCAATGTCAGCTCATCGCAGCGTATCGCCAGCGATTCGCATGGTTCGAGACTTTCTGCTCGGTGTAAGGCGCCGCTCTTTACATCACAGTTACTCTTTAGCCAAATGCGCAAGTGTGCGGGGTTCGCACGGAACCACGTTCTTCTAGAGCGACGCCGGCTGTGAGCGGGTGTCTGCTACGTGATTGGGCTCTGAAAGAAGTTTGTGCACTTTCGCTCACTAAAGATTTTGCTTTTTGCAGAGACATCCAAACAGCCAAGTGAGGTTTCCGGACGAACTTTCCACAAGGTACTGTCAATGTGCTGTAGCCCTGTGGGTTGATGCATTGCTCTGTAGCGCTTCGTTGACGCGGTGCCGGTTTCACATCTCCGATCCTGCGGCTCAGAAGATCAGACCGTTAAATATTAGCGGTTGTCGTTAGCAGTATTGAACGCTGCGTATTGCTTTCTTTAAGGGATGCTGACTCCAATTATACCGGCTTAATTAAGCACCAGAGTTAATAAAATAGCGCAAAGAACTTGGAACATAGTGACCATAGCTCAACTGCGTACGACATAGCTGCGTACAAGCCGTGAACCAATATTACACAGGAATAAGAATTAATTCCTGTGTTGTAGCTTGGCAGGGATGTATTGTAGTAAGCATATATCAGACTGTGTAGGTGCCCTGCAGTATTGTCACTTGGCCATTTTTCTCGCTTATGCTTGCAGTTGATAAACAAGCACAACCAACGGCGTCACATGGTGGAGACACATTGGAGAACTGTGTTATAATTACAAAACAAACAAAACTCTTGTTGCAGCAACACACTGTGTTTACGTTATCTGTTGACTTAATTGTTTAGGCGGCAGCAAAGTTCTCACAAACGTGTTTTTTTACATCTTTCTGAAAAGAGTTGTGCGATCCAGGAACATTACGAGCACGAAATGTTTGATCATAGCATCACAATGGGAATATTTAGAATAGGGGTGGCATCATTGATGCAATAAGACTGTTTTGGGCTAGTTGGTTCATTCCAAACTATGGATAAGACTGCACATAAAAAATGTGCATTAAGGAAGGACACCTACAGTGGGCGTGTTCCAATTCTAGCCAGCATTGAACACCCTCTGCAGCAACTGCTAATAAGATAGCCTCAAGCTTAAGAAATAGAATGCACCTGCAAGACATCCATGCGACATGGCACCATCTTGCATTGACAGGAAAATAACCTATGAAAAGTGCAGATTATCACTATTTTAACAGCTTCCATGTGTGAACCTATGAAAAACACAATGTACTAACTTACATTGAAGTGCATAAAGAAAGCACCACTATGTTTACTTGGGTGCAGGTGAGTTTCCTGTCGAGCTTTCAATCATTCTGCTCATCCAAACATCTTGTATGGGCAGCAAAGCGGCCTGCATTGCCTCTTGTTTTTTTAATTTGATGTTGTCGACATGAAGTTGCTATTCTTGCTTGGTTTGTCAGAATTGGGGAGAGGCTTAAGGTGGCAGCTGTCCACTTAGCTGCCTATTTAGCGATGCACAGCAAGTATTATAATACATTCAAATACCCACCGTGGTGGCGCAGTGGTTGCTAAACATATTGTTTCTGGCGCAAAGCTCCGAACATGAACAAAATAGGGACAGGTAAGAGACAGAGAAGATTGGTCCCCCTTCTTTCATGTTCCATAATTTGTGCCAGAAACAACATATTTAGCAAGCATAGACACCAACTAGCTTAGGAACAAGTTCTGATGTAGTGGCGTTGGTGCTGTGCTGATAAGCACGAGAGTGCGGGATCGAATCTCGGCCACGGCGGCTGCATTTTGATGGGGGCTCAAATGCAAAAACACCTGTGCACCATGCATTAGGTGCATACTGAAGAACCCCAGGTGGTCAAAATTAATCTGGATTCCCTCACTACAGCGTGCCTCACAATCATATCATGATTTTGGCTTGTAAAACTCCAGAATTTAATTTTTACCACATCACATAAGGATGGGCACCTGTCCTCATACATGTCCCTTCTTTGACCATATTAGTACATGCAGCCCTGTCTAGTTTTGGCCTCGGTGTGCATTGCAGATGGTGAAATCGAGATATAAGAGAACAAGTTTTTTAATGGGTCTTGCGTTTGTTCTTTGTGTCTCGTGCTTGCAGCACCACTGGGGCTAAAAATCAACGTGCCTCTTTTCACATTGTAAGCAGTCTAATGGTCAGAGCGCAGAAAGGGGTGTTTTGGGGTTTGTTTAAAATCCCACGGTTCGAGTGACATGTCTCTAAGTAGCTCTTGTTTTCTTCTCTGAAGGTCTCCACCGCCACCCAATTTGCCTCCTGGACCAGCATGCAAGCTGTCTGACAACTACTATTACACCAGGGATGCCAGGAGGGAAGTGGACCACCCAAAGCTGCTCTTCGACAGCACGACTCCAGCGAAGCAGATTACAGCAGGAGAAGGTGCCAAAGGGTAATGTCTGAAATGTTGAGCGCCTACTGTGGTATGTGTCCTCGAATTTTCAGGGCCGAAAATGAGGAGCAGTTGTAGGCATGCATGCACGGGTGCTTTTGTGCATGTGTGTTTCAATTAAAGGTGCACAATAAATTTTATTAGCATTTCTTTGATGCAAGAATGTTGATTACCCACAGGCAAGGTCCCGCTTACCATCGTTCTTAAAGAGCAGTCATTGTGTTCAGCCAGTATAATAACTTGCGAGGCTACAAGTATGCCCCCTTTCCGCCCCCCCCCCCCCCACTACGGCGTGCTTCATCAGATCGCAATTTTGGCACGTAATACAGCATAAGTTAGCTTTAATTATCATTTCATTTAAGGAGAGGTTAACACTAAAGAGGCAATGCCAGACAAGGGTTTTAATTCCTCACTCGACTACAAGTTCAACAGCAGTTATAGAGCACTCACAAAAGTGCACGCAAATGAAGATGTAGGTATAGACAGTATGGACATGTACATAATGTCTATACCTACCTAATGTGTCGGTAGGTTCAGTGTACATCTTCTGCTTAACCGTGAAATGCCCAGCTTATCATTTCTGGTGCCTGGTGTAATGTAAAAGGCGACAAATAGAGGGCAGCACAAATTAGAAATCAAATGTGGTTATGGTATTCCAATTGTGACTTAGTGGGAGAGGAGTTGTACAGTATGTAATGTGTAGAAACTTTGACAGCCGGTGTGTTAAGGTAACAGAGTGAATGCCACGGTAAGGCAAACACATTTGCAGTGCAAGTGAGGACTGGATGGAGTAATGTGAGTAAATGTCGATTGGTGCAGGACAAATGTGACAAAAGGCTCACCGGAAGAGACCTTAAAACCTTTTGATAATGATAATGTACTGCAAAGGATAATGACACTGCTCTTCTGTAATCATAAATGTCAACATCATTCACTTACCAGCAGTAATACATTTTTTTCAGGAAGTCCACTGTCCCAGAGCCAGGCATACCATACCTGCCTTGAAAAGGGACCGAGGTTGTCCGAGCCTACTTTATGTGTAGATATGTGTTGAATAAATTGCAACAATAAAAAAAAAATTTCCCTTCTAAGGAAACATTTCGAAGAGTGGCCAAGCGAGTGGATTGTTTATTTACTCCCACGTTTCCATAAATTTGCTTCTTTGTGCCATATTTCTTTCATGCATTGTTGGAGGAAACCAGAGGTTTGGGTTGCGGATAACACTTTCAGTGATTAACAGTAGCCAAACAACAGATGTCTCTAGACCATCATTTTGACAAAGGGGCTTGTCTTTCTCAGTCCCTTTGTTGATATGTTAGCTCTACAAGCATCTCTTGTTTTACTTCTACTGATCACTTCATCTCCATCTTTCTGTGTACCTCTGTCTTGTTAAGACCACACATTCGTCATACAACAAAAACCAGGCATGTTGGATGATAATAGACAATTCTAGCATTTGGATTGTGCACATTTTGAATGATTGAACGTATTCTTATCATTTAATGATAACCCGCCATGGTGGTACAGTGGCTATGGCGTTGCACTGCTAAGCTCGAGCATGCGGGATTGAGTCCCGGTCGCAGCAGCCACAGTTCAATGGGGAAGAAATACAAAAACACCTGTGTATCATGCACCGGGTTCTCATTAAAGAACCTCGGGCAGCCAAAATAATCTGGAGTCCCCCTCTATGGCGTGCCTCATAATCATCATGGCTTTGACATGTGAAACCCCACAATTGAATTAATTTAATGATAAAAGTTACAAGTTGTGCTTACAATGCTGTCTATTTAGTGTGCAGTGCCGCACACTTGTATCTGTGAATTCACCACTCGGAATCTTCTGAAAGCAAGACATTTTTACAAATGCCATGTGTGGAATTGTACATGCTATCTTGAATCTTTTCTTTTCCCGGTTGAAGTCTAGTCTGATTTATGTCACAGAATGACGGCTACCGACTGACCGGTGCTCCTAATATCTGATGCTTATGTTGCTCGTGGGCAGGGTCCTCTTCTTCAATCTGAAGAAGAGGACAAAGCTGCTAGCATGGCGACAATGCAAATGCACATGTCGTGCAAAATGAGTCCAAGAACTGAAGCAGAGTGCATTCTCACTCTTATTTTACTCCCTAGTAGCGTTAAAGAAACATCTACAACACTCTGAAAAAATATTTACACCCTTTGCTGCATCTCTTTATCCCACAACAATATCCATCATTTCGTTCTTGAACGCTCCACACCCAGTACTACTTTCAGGTCACAAGCGGCATTTGCGTTATCAGCGCGACATAGTTCGGCAGGAAAGCAACAAGCGGAGTTTTCAAGAAAGAAATGCAAGCAAGACAGACGATTATTGTTTGGGGAGAGAGAGATAGAATAAACTTTATACAAAAGAGTACACAAGCGTGGGTGATTTCTCCGCTCTGCAATGGGTGGTCCCCTCAGTCCAGGAGTCTCGCGGCCTTAGCTGCGCTTCTTGCTTGGTTGACCAGTTCAAGCTGGTCCGTTGAGTCATAGGAGACTCTGTTGTTTAAGCTGGGCATGTATGCATTCCCATACCACGTACAGCATTGCACACTCGTAGCCATGTGGGAACTCGTAATACAGCACTGAGTGTATGGCATGGTACAGACTCAAGTGTGGATATGTGTTTGTAGTTTCCGCCATACTACGGCTTACTCTAGCACAAAAGCATTATGTGGCTGTGTTAGTGTTCTTCGTGAAAGGCAATAGTGTTGTAGGGTGTACATGTAGGTTAATTGTATTGGTGGTTAACGCTCGGTGTCTCCGTCTTGTGACTCCCAGTGTGCATGCACTCAGGTGTAGGCGTGTACCTGCCGAATGCAGCATAAGGCAGTTCACATGATGTATTTGTATGGTGGGAGTTGGTGCGCTCCACTCGGAATGCGACGTGCGGCCCTCAAAATTTTGGCTTTGGAAAAATTCCTGCATAATGTCTGAGAGTCCATCAAGAGTATGACATACTCCCAATGCTGTCTCATGGTAGCTAAAAGCTATCGCTAGTTCCTCTGCCTCCGCAGTGCTCACTCTGGAAACCAACGACACATTTATTTAGTTCCCTTGATTGTTGACTACACTGGTGACGAATGTGGTGGATTCTCACTGTGCTGGCAAGTCTACATACAAAACGTTAGGGTGGTTCACATACTTTCTCACGAGTGCCTGCGCTGTGGCTCATCGACATCCAATGTGAAAGTTCAGGTGCTTATTCTTGTGAATCGGTGAGCTGTTCTTCCGTATGGAATATCCCAGACGTTTCCAGACGCAACTTCCTGCTATCGTGCGTTGCCGCCTTTCCTTCTGGCTTACCAAATGGGTCTTTGTGATTTCCTGTGCTTTGTAAGTACAGGTTTGTACCTGGGCGTGGTGGCATTGCGGAGTGAGGTCATACGCTGGCTGCTGGGGTTGTGTACCACGTGAAGCAGTGGGCACTGACACCCCATTTGGTGATCGCTATGTCTAAAGGTACGTCTAGCAGACTCTAAAAGGCAGGCCAGCAAAACAAATTTTGCCCCTTTGAAAACAAAATGACGTCACCTCTGTTTTTAACGGATATGGCGTCACATTATTTTTTCTTCCGCCGGAAGTGTTCCCTTCACATACAAATGGCGCTAAGCCCCATGAACCACCGATGAACCGCCATGTTGCGAACGTATGGGCTCCTATGGAAGCTTCACTACCAGGTATATTTACCTTGCCCAGGGCTCCACCTGCTGGTTAGCCGTGCCGGCAGCCAGCGTCGGAGCGTAAGCAAACTCTACCCCACTTGGCAATGTAGGCAGGTCTAGGGACAAACTCATACGACACGAGCAAAGAAACTTCTCCGTAGTACCTGTAGGCAAAGTCAGATATTCAAGGCGCAAAATCCTCTAGATTTTCTCTCTCGCAACCGCTCTTACTCGCGCCTGCGCACAATTACGTCGGATCCCTCCGGAAATGCCACGCCTCGCTGTAGTTAATAGCAATTGTAAAGTCGCTTCCCGGTGGGAGTACAAACTTTTGCTTAAACGCCTTGCGTATCAGCCGATCGAGAGCCTCCACTTCTGCATTGCCGAAATTTAGGTATGATGCCGAGTACGCACAAGTTGTACACTCCAAAGGGTGTAACAATTAATTTTTGTAGTGATTATCCAAAAGTAAAAGAAATAGCCGCCGTGAGAAAAAGCTTGATAAGCCAGAGAAGGCGCAAGAACAGAAGACTAGCGGCCTAGCGCCGACTTGAAGTTCCCGCGCCAGCTACCCGTGACGTCATCGATTTTGGCGGCTTCTGCTCGGACGTGGCTCGGACATACACTTGAATTCTTATCGGCAAAAAAGTGCACTGCATTATATTTTGAAAGAATCAAAGATTGAACTTCGCAAGTTTCGAGAAATTTTGCTGAAACAACGGTCAAAATGTGAAAAAAGTGCGTTGGAATTCGTGACGTAACACTGGCGTACCGGTGCGGTGGTTTCGGAGCGAAATTTAAAGGAAGTAGAACTTGGAACATTCATTTTCTTTTAATAACTTAGTTATTACTGCAAAGATACATATGATTTCCAACGGATTGTCTCTTTGGTTTCTCTTTAACGCTGCAATTTCTGAAAGGAAGGAATACGTCAGGATTTTCGTGTGCGCATCATATACAAAAACTCCGACAAACGTAACGCGTTCTTTCGGAGTTACATTAAACGGATCGCGCTGTTAGTAGTGGTGGTTTTCCATCGAGGGATCTAAAGAGGCTGGGGGGAACAGGACAGCTTGACAGCCTTGTCCTCGGAGAAGAACGCTGTTGGTAAGGTCGCATGCCTCCATAAACTAAAAGTGGCAACGAAGCTTACGTGTATATTGCACGTTCCGTTCGTCAACTCGTTTGGTGCCTAGGCGGGTCGGGCCGACCGGTACGCAAATACGCTTCTCGCATTTTTTGGACTCGTTACGCAACTAGCTCGGCGGCGACTGAAGCCAGTAACTTGCGGCAACGACCTCGAGCCAACCGCCCGCGCAGGGGCGCGACGAAGAAGCGCGCGGTTTGTCACGTCGCCTGTCTTTTTTTTTCCCCCGCCCAAACGTGCGTGTACGCACAGCCCACGCACGAACTTGCAAGTACACTTGTGCGCGACACTTGCTGGAAACCGTTGCCCAACTTCCCGAACGGAAGATCTTCGCAGCCGCAGCTTTATTATACTTTCCATCTAGCTATAATTCGGTGCATGGAAGCCCTTCGCTGCCCGTGTTAACATTTGGCGGCGTCGTTAACCTCCGCGAGGGGAAGCATGGCCCGACGCTTTCAAGTACGCTGTCGTCCTGTCGCTTTCTCGCGGTCACCAAGTCGGCCATTGAGCAGCGCTGATTCTTTGAAACCAATTTTTTTTTTTTTTTTTTTTGAGAGTGCTACTGTCGCGCGCGCGATGCATACTGTGGAATATGATTGTTTCGAAAGCGATGCACAATTTGACATTTCGAGCTTGATCAATTATGCAAGTAATTATAAATTAAGGCAATTAATTTTGACTAATTAGCTAATCAATGCATAACAAGAAGTGACGTGCGCAAAGCGACAGCCAACGAAACGCCGTTGCACGGTCCTATTGCCATGTACCTGAAAGCCCCCTCCCTTTTCTTTTAGACAGCTTGGCCGGCGCTAGTTGAGACACGCAATGTATGGTAAACAATTCTTAAAGCTATACGCACGCTCAAATATGCAACTAACAAAAGATAGAATAGAAAAACTATGCACATACGCATGTAAATTCAGACAGAGATTCTTTGTATTTTATTTCTGTCAAAATAAACATTCATTCATTCATTCATTCATTCATTCATTCATTCATGTGTCGTACATATTTCAGATAGATGCATTGTGATATATACGTTTTGCGAAACATACAAAATCTATATATACAGATACATGATGCACCGAGAAGAAAGGAACTGTCTGGTTACGTGTAGCTCCCGGTACAGAATAAGTGGTCACATTTGTAACCTAAAGGGTGTACGTGTTAGCGCGACGTGGAAACCAAGACTAACTATAGGAGGGAGCAGGAAAGAAAACAGCCAGCGCTAAGCAACAAATTCTCCCTAAAAATTCGAAAGCTATATAAGGTTGAAATTGTCGTCCATCAAAGCGTTATTGGGACAAACTTAAAGAACGTTACATTATTTGTCTATAGCGGCCGTTTAACACATACATCATATTGACGGCAGTTAAGTGCATGATTGAAATATATTCTAAAGAAAGAAAGACCGGTGTTTTGATGCGCTTAGTGCTTCTTCGCATGGTCGTCAAACCTGCACAGTATATAATACTTATAACGAACGCACCTTATTTTCCCAATTACAGTCGTAGCTTTGTACAGCGCTGCACAGAACAAACAGGGTTGACAGTGGCAGGTACGCATGACTATTGTGCATATGTCGTTCTTTTACGCCCAGTCGATGCTTCCGTGTCAGGGGAGTATACAAGAAGCGTGTAGGTATACAGGAGCACATACGCACAGGAAAAAAAAAGAAGAAAAAGAAAATGTAGTCGTGGGTACTCGCGAAGAATGCGTTGTCTCCCATATGCAAGAAGCGCAGAAAGCGGCGCGCGACCTCTGAGCGAGTGTACCGTATTTCTACTCGTACAACTGGCCCCCGCGCGTACAATAGGTGAACGAAAAAAACGAGGCGAAAGAATGCGTAAACCTATCTTTTTTTAAAGTTTACTTTCGTTTCCGAGGCTTCGAGCGTTGATGTTACAAGAACTGGTGTACGGCAGTTAAGTAACTGAAAAGGCCCGCCTCATTTCAGACGCCTACCTAATCAATAAATGGGGTGACAGGTGCGGAAGCCAGGCATCAGTCGAAAAAAAAAAAAATGGGCGGAGTGATTAGGGCATGATCGGCTGGCGCAATTACAGGCCAGTAGATATAAATTAATTATATATATTGTACTGTAATCAACTGCACACCTTGTTTCTTTTGTTTTTCATAGCCACTCGCCTCTGTGATGCCTTCGGTACTAAGAGCACCATAAACAAATAATTAAATAAAGAAACTAATTCGACGATGAGTGGCATAAAAAGAAAAATTGCAGGTTTCATTTTTTGGAGAAGACACTGCAGGTCAGCGATCGATTGTTTTCATACAGTCTGATCCCTCCACGATTACAGTGTGTGTGTGTGTGTGTGTGTGTGTGTGTGTGTGTGTGTGTGTGTGTGTGTGTGTGTGTGTGTGTGTGTGTGTGTGTGTGTGTGCGTGTGTGTGTGTGTGTGTGTGTTCGTGTGTTTGCCTCACACGACTACATAACCGGGACATCCAGCACTGGGTGCTACCAAAAATCGACTGTAATCACGCAGTCGTACTGAACTTTCGGCGCCGGTAATACGCGCTAAAATACGGCACGCGTCACATCGCTAGACACGTTCGAGTGCGTAGTCGTATAGCTTATGCGTGAATTCTCCCTGTTTCCTCGCAACGCCGGAATTTCCTCTGTCGGGACCACCCGTGGTGGCAGTGGCGTAGCTAGGTCGTCTGGCAGCCGGGGCCCATAGGTCTTTTGTCACCTCCCCCCCCCCCCCCCGCCAAGGTGTAGTCGGCGGAAAGTGGGGTGTCTTCAGACGTATATGACAACCCCCCCCCCCCCTCCACTGACCCCTTGCACCCGGGGCCCACGGCCCCCCCTGTTGCTACGCCACTGCGTGGTGGTCCGCCTGTTCAGGTCCCGCGGCGTTCGCGCGAATCCTTCTACTCGGATGCTTTCCGCGTGGAGGTTTTGGAAGAAGATTCGAGAGACCGCTAAGGGGGAAAAAAAGTGACGGTGTCTTACCGCGCAAAACACAATTTCAATGTTTATTAGGCATTACACGTAAATGAAACTGTGTAGATTTATATGCTGAGAGTGTGTGCTACATGCTGTGTTTCCCGTGGACTCAACGTCCCGTGGATTCAATGGATTGAACGTCCCGAAAAAAAATTCACACTAGCTGGGTTATGAGGCACGCCGTGGTGGCCGGGTATTCCCGAATGTTTTTTTTCTTTTGTGTGCGCTTGATCACGTGACTTCAACATCGGACACGCGGAAAGATTGCGCGCATCAAGCTACCATCTTTCTCAACCCACACTCTCACGGACGCTTATTTCCCTCGTGCACCCACGGCGCGCGATTGGGTCTTATCGCACTTGGACAATTCATACAGAACATCACGGCGACGGCAAAAATTCACCTGGAGTGACCGTGTAATTACACAATAATACGAAACCGAACCAGGTCTCGTCGGCTCATACTGTAGGCCTCCTACGAGTGACCGTGTAATTTCTATCGCAATAATACGAAACCGAATCAGGTCTTGTCGGCTCATGCTGCAGGCCTCCTCCCCACAATGTCGTCACGAATATGCGACGTGTTACCGCGTCGTGTCGCAAGGTGGTTCTGGCAGAAGTTAACTTGAATGTTGTGCGATACGTTTGCCGGTGCATATATCTTCTTTTCACAGCAGCCTAAGTCGCTATTTATAAGATGCGATAAGCCTTCTTATCATATAAATAATGTTATCTCCCCGTGCACGGATTCATTGCAATAAGCGAAACGACGAGAACTGATGTTCGATCAACGATTGCATGACGTCAAGTTACAGCCTTTTTTCTGCCAGTGCAGCAGCGTGTGTCATACAGCGACGTCACGGCTCTTACTGCGAAGCGTAAAGACGGACATGAACAATTACATGTTAACTATAATAACTAATTAAATACCAAAACGCATCAGCTAGTCAAAGCAAACAAATACATTTGAGCAAGCCCGAGATCGGGATTATATACGAAGTAAGTCACGTGCAAACCGATTGCGCGTGGCGATCTTGAGCCACAGGAGGTTCTGGGAATACAATAAAAAAAAAGAACCTCGTTACGTAAGCTCTTAGCGGCGCAAGTAGAATAACAAAGACCTTGAACAACACCGACGGCAGCGAGCGAGCAAAGGTGTTGGTAGCGTATGATGACCGGTCAAGGCCACTGTGTCGGCGCGGGGGAAATAATGTGTCACCGCATGGATTGGCAAGCTGCGCAGCCGCAGTTGGCGTGTCGTCTGCAGAGGGTCGGGCGTTTCTGCGGATTCGGGAGCTTATCGTTAAACTTGCTCGCATTAACTTTCTATGACCAAGCCCAGTTGCGAAAAATAAGTGTTCACAATCAATCAATCAATCAATCAATCAATCAATCAATCAATCAATCAATCAATCAATCAGTTTCATTAACGCGCCCGGGAACAACCTGGTGGACTTGGTATACTGGCACAATACACAGATATATATTTAAAAATTTCTTAAATATATATAAAATTGTTTCGACTAACAAGAACCCCACGTGGTGAAAATTAATCCAGAGCCTCGCCACCTCAGCGTGCCTAATAAGCGGATAATGAAATCGTGGTTTTGCCACGTAAAACTCCAGAATATAATTAATTTAGTTAGCTGTGGCGTCGCGTCTGCTTATGCAAATGTTAGCTTCGATCGGTGTGCCGATCTTCAATCTTCTTAGCTTCGATCATATGCACTGGCGTTTCAGCTAGTAGTTTCCCAAAAACCCTCCTTCGCGTACCGCGGGACAAAGATGCCCCAAAAAGACGATGCATTTCTCTTTCTTGCAGTATATATATATATTTATATATTGACACGTGTACTTATCTTTATCGGGCGACCACGTTTCGCCGCCTAACAAATGTTATCGCACAGCACGGGACGCGCCTGCATGTATCCGAAGTTTCTGGAAAGTTATCGATGCTTCTATCCACTGTCTGTTGTCGCCGAGCCTTGTGTTATCTGATTTCATCGCCTGACGCGAATGGTGGAGAACTTTGTGGAAGGCACGCGGGTCCCAACGATTAGTCTGGAACATTCGACGACTGCCGTATAAAAGTCGACGCGCTGGACCCGCTGATCAGATTTTCGACGATCGCTGACCGTGTTCGCCGCTATCGTTGTGCTATAAGTGTAGCCTGTCTTGTGGGCACAGGTTCGCCCAATGAAAGCTAGTTTGGTCGTTCACAGTATTGCTACTGTGTTCTTCAACGTCACCACCACGTGACAATATATATATATATATATATATATATATATATATATATATATATATATATATATATATATATATATATATATATATATATATATATATATATATATATATGGGTCATTCCATCTCAAGTGTACTCGGTGTTTTATCGACCATCTGCGATTCTGCTGAAAAAAATCATACTGTTTTACCACAAAGTGCGAAGTAATTATTCAAGCGATTTTTCTTGAAAAAAAAATTTCTAATGCCCTGAGGACGCTTTGAAGATTGCGCACACAAGTGAAACTGTGCCAGGTAGAAAAATTTATACAAAGTTATTGCTTTGACCTGTTACTGCGAATATTTTTTGAAATAGTCGCCAGACGGTGCTCTTTCGTGACTATTGTCGTTTATTACTTTTTGTTTTAATTTACATAATTTTTAGCCGTAAGAAAAAGTCGACAATTGCCCCTTTTTAAATATTTTTTATAAAAGAAAGTAACGTTTCCACGAGGAATATATTGACAATAGGGGCTTGGTATGTGTGTATACTAGATGATAAAAATATTCGTATAAGAAATAAAGCCTAAGCTTTTGCTTAATGTCATGGTAAATATGAAAAAAATTACGTTCTGACTCAATTTGTGGCTTCATTTTCGCAATGTAGCGTTCCAAGTAAAAATATGGCATAGTCGGCATCGGATAGTATGCTTTGCTGTCTATCCATGTACAAAGATTCAAAAGATTAAATTTTGTTTTAAGCGAGAAAAAAATTTTTGAACTGCACAATCACAAGGTTGCGCGGAGCATCTCTTTGCTTCGCCTTCACTGCATAGCACGTCGGCCGGTGTTTCAGTCTCGCTCATTTTACGCGCTTCTTCTTTTTCTTTTTGAAGACGAGGTCTTTTTTGGCGACTTCAGGTTGATTTGCGGTTCGTGGGGACTGAGTTTCTGGCCATTGTCATCTTGTAAGATTATATAATTGCAGGCCTTCTAGTGCACGTAGGACAACAAATAGGCGTCTGAGTTAAGCTTGGAACGAAAAAGATGCACAAAGTTAGTGTGCTAATATATACGGAGAAGTTATAACGCGTAATTCTTAAAACATACGGTGAAATAAATTCGATCAACATGCCACCAGTCACTAAAAACGCGCCAGAACAGGAACCAGAACTGTGGCTTTATTCAACGAACAGGCGATTTGTGGCGTTCTGCTAAACCTAAAACAACGAAAAAGGCCACTGGCCGGCTTGATACCTAGAACGTCTGCGAAGCGGCCTTAAATGTCTGGTTGGAACACGTATTCGTATCGTAAACGCGTCCCGCGATGCCACCCACCGAGGCTGGGAAAGCGACGTCAAGACGACGGGAGGAGCGTGCATTACGAGCAGACGATAGGTGTGTCGTCTGTTACTGCTCCGCTTTATCCCAGGCAAAGCTACAACTGTCACAGAAGCAAACCGGCGTTCATGTTTACAGTTTCTTTCCGATGATTGAGGTGTGAAGAAAATGTATCAAGTCGACAGACTGGACGACAGTTTTGGTGCGTCTTCAGCTTCTGGGAATTCAGGTACATGGATTTGCGTAATAATTCATGGCACGTTTAAACTACACGATGTCTCTAGTTCATGTATTTCCTCTCCAGGACAAGGGGTGATTTTAACGCCATTGTGTTGCCGGATGCACATAAAAATTCTAGCTTTACATTCGTAGGAGGACGAAAAAACGGGGCCGTAAAGTTGAATTACGTTTCTTGCTCTTTTCGCGTGGCACAGGTGGCTTATAAAGCCACAGTTCTGGTTCCTGTTCTGGCGCGTTTTTAGTGACTGGTGGCATGTTGATCGAATTTATTTCACCGTATTTTTTAAGAATTACGCGTTATAACTTCTCCGTATATATTAGCACACTAACTTTCTGCATCTTTTTCGTTCCAAGCTTAACTCAGACGCCTATTTCTTGTCCTACGTGCACTAGAAGACCTGCAATTATATAATCTTACAAGATGACAATGGCCAGAAACTCAGTCCCCACGAACCGCAAATCAACCTGAAGTCGCCAAAAAAGACCTCGTCTTCAAAAAGAAAAAGAAGAAGCGCGTAAAATGAGCGAGACTGAAACACCGGCCGACGTGCTATGCAGTGAAGGCGAAGCAAAGAGATGCTCCGCGCAACCTTGTGATTGTGCAGTTCAAAAATTTTTTTCTCGCTTAAAACAAAATTTAATCTTTTGAATCTTTGTACATAGATAGACAGCAAAGCATACTATCCGATGCCGACTATGCCATATTTTTACTTGGAACGCTACATTGCGAAAATGAAGCCACAAATTGAGTCAGAACGTAGTTTTTTTCATATTTACCATGACATTAAGCAAAAGCTTAGGCTTTATTCCTTATACGAATATTTTTATCATCTAGTATACACACATACCAAGCCCCTATTGTCAATATATTCCTCGTGGAAACGTTACTTTCTTTTATAAAAAATATTTAAAAAGGGGCAATTGTCGACTTTTTCTTACGGCTAAAAATTATGTAAATTAAAACAAAAAGTAATAAACGACAATAGTAACGAAAGAGCATCGTCTGGCGACTATTTCAAAAAATATTCGCAGTAACAGGTCAAAGCAATAACTTTGTATAAATTTTTCTACCTGGCACAGTTTCACTTGTGTGCGCAATCTTCAAAGCGTCCTCAGGGCATTAGAAATTTTTTTTTCATGAAAAATCGCTTGAATAATTACTTCGCACTTTGTGGTAAAACAGTATGATTTTTTTCAGCAGAATCGCAGATGGTCGATAAAACACCGAGTACACTTGAGATGGAATGACCCATATATATATATATATTGCGAACTAATCTGCTCATACGCCTATGAAAATTGGCCAAACTTGCCAGAATATTCACTGACGATGGTCAAAAAGTGCAGGTCATACCCTGTTAAATTTTCATGGGCTAAACAACGGTTCACTTAATCGGTTCATAGATGGCACCATCATCTGTAACATTAAGCGATGTGCCTCGGAGGCAGTTATAAGCGCTGACCGATGAATTGTCACGGGAACTCGGTCTTCACTTTTGCGTGAAAGCCCCTCATCAACAATGACTCATCACTGTTCTAAGCACGATTTATTTATTTTGATCGCTCTCGGGGGCACGTATGACTTTTAAAAAAAATGTATAGAACATTGTAAATAGAAACACCAAATCAGTTTAGACTGATAAAGTATTACCTCAAAACAATGATTTCGTTATTTTCTCGGTTATAAGTTGATTATTGGCAAAGTAAATGAGGACCAACTTTTTTTTTATTATTTTCCCACCGAGACTTAACCGCCGATACGCGAGTGTGGCGTCAAAGATTTCGAAGTACTTTCTCCTATTTTGACTGTTGTGGCACACTCAAAGTTCTCGAAACTTGCCAAGTTCAGTCCTTAGGTCTTTAAAAAAATCAATGCATTCAATTATTTTACGATAAAGAAATAACCATAGGCCCGAGCAGACGCCGTCATAATCCGTGACGTCACAGTGAACTAGTGCGGGAACTTGAAGGTGGCGTCGCCACCTGTCTGTCATTCTTGCGCCTTTTCAGACTGATGTTAAGCCTCTTCTAATAGTAAGATTGGCTTTTTTTCTCGCACTGTGGAAGAGTAATCGATTAATTATTACAACTCAAATGACTTTCTTTTTCTCTCTTTAGTGTACCTTTAACGCTGCTTCATGTGCTTTGCATCTTTCATTCCGTTGCTGTTCAGTCTACACCAGTTACAAATAGTGAACTAGAATGAAGAATTATATTCTTGTTCAGCGTGTATTTACAGTGATGCGATCACTTGCGGATGCCGCGGAGACGGAAGCGTCCCCTCGTTTTCGAATGATTCGCTTCGCTCCACGTTTCCCTCTTGCGCCACGCTGTGGCGTTGGTGTCGCTTTCTGCGCACGAGTAAAAGCGAGGACGTCGCTGCCCACCGAACTTGCCCGAAAATAACCTCAAAACGCCCTGTGCTCAATCACTGCCACCCAGTGAGCAACCTACGGTTGCTTCGGCCGGTGGTCCACGATGGACCCGCCGCGCAGCTTCAAGTCCTTGGGGTCGCGGCTACATTCGTGGGAAAACGTTAAATGTGCGTGAACCGGGTGCGAACCTAATGAAAAGTCTTCAGAACGAGCCACAGATATATATTTGCGTGCTATGGTCAGCCCAGAATCGCTTCGGTGATGAGCGTCCTCGCACACTGGAACAGTATATAGCTCGGACCGATGGAACAACGAGTCATTCGGGGTATATCGAACTGCTCTCGAATACTTGATGTACAATAGAGACCGATTAAGCGGAACTCGAAGGGTCGGGAAATTGTGTTCCGCTTATCCGAAGTTTCATTTAAGCGTAAGACACAGAAATCACCAACAATTGCTTTGGCCGAAATGCTTCCGAGTGTTTTGACGTTACTGTGGTGAAAAAAAAAAAGAAAGAGACACATTATTGCGCCCTGCTTCTAACATTGTACATTTCTTCATCAAGGTTGTGTGTGTGTGTGTGGGGGGGGGGGGGGAGGTGATCGTGTGCGAGAGGATTTCCAACAATTCTGCGCAATTCTCGCGTTCAAAATAGTGCTCCAGACTTTCCAACTGCAACTCTTGCTGTCTGGTCTAAAACAGTGACGCGCACTGAAATAGTAACACCTGTGCCATCGACGCGGACTTCACCGATGTTTACAACTGTCTCCTGAGAGCAGATAACAAAGGGCATTACTCCTCGCGGTGTTTGTAAAGCAGCAGCGACAGTCTGGCCGCAACATCCTGCCTACTCCGTATACAGTGCTCCCTTCCTCAGCAGCCGGCATTGCTTGTCTATTACAGCGAAGCCCTCACGATGGAAACACGATTGCAAATTCGTCTCTTTAACTTGCATCAACTTTGCCACAGCTGCCTGACGGATTGGATATGTTTGACTGTTTATAGCATCGCCATTTTGCATGTTTGTCAAACATTTCCAGTTACAAACGGCCACGATTTAGTCGACCGCGGTTGTGAATGACGGTTTAAGCGGAGTTCACAAACACACACACTAACACGCACACACACACATACACACAAAAAGGGGTTTCGTTTATCCGAAACTTGTTGCCATCGTGTCTATGGGTGGCCAACCAAAGTTGATACCCTTGTTCCGTTTAGCCGGCATTTCCGTTTAAGCGAGTTTCGTTTATTCGGAGTCCACTGTACGTCTTAACTTTTAGCTCAGGGGCTCCCATCTAAATATACGGGAAAGGAGAAATTGTTTTTCTCGACAACCACAGCACCAATTTTTTATGAGGCTTGTTCCATTCAAAAGAACAAAAAAGTTAAGATGTAGTGACTGTTGGCAGCGGATTTTTGATTTAGGCTATCAATTTTTCTATGAAGATTGTTTCTGAAAACGAAATGAGTAAGTTTACAACTCTTGTAACTCACCAATAAAAAGACTGTATAATAATTATGTAAACTGCATCTAATAGTACATCTAAAGCGGGCCACTTTGATACATCGCCTAAACACACCACTAATATGTAAGTGGGACTTTTGAAAAACCCTTGCGAACATTGCAAAATTCCCGTAAGATATAAATTAATATATCAGATTTGTCCGCTTTGGATGCTCTAACAGATGCGTTGTACAGAACTGCGATATCTGTTCTTGGTGCAGGAGTACGTTACGGATTTACCTTTACGGATTACTGATTTTGGAGAATTTGTGTAAAAAATATCAGGTTTCCTATGCAGTCACTAGAGTAACTTTCTCTCCTAAATGAAATAAATTTCGTTAAAATTGGCCTAGGGGTTATCGTAGAAAAGTTTCTGCGTTCTACATGTATTTGTATAGATGGCACAGGAGTTTGGGCTCCAACTACAGCTTTCTCCTAAAATTAAATCGGTGTAGTTCGTAGAGGCGATTAATTAATTACGTAAGTAAATATAAATAAATAAACAATTAATTTAATTATACTGTCAACCCTACAATGAGTGTTGACAGGGTATGTGTACAGGGAAGCTAAACAAGTGAAAAGAACTACACATTTTTTTTTCGAACTGCCACAGACTGGAACGGCCTTCCCGAATAGATCCTTGCCATCTTTATCTTTGCAACGTTTGACAGAACACCTTGAACCTATCAGTGTATACCCAACTGCACTGTACAAATAACACTTTCTTTTTCTATTTTTGTATTATCTATCATGTTTCACTGTTACTTTAGCCGTGTTTATTATTAAACAGTGTATATTAATAGCTTGGATTGCATTGTATAACCATCGTTTTTGCATTTGTAAACAACCGTTACCTAATACCACGTCCACGGAGTCTTTAAGGTAATAGACTGAACTGAACTGAACATCGTAGGTGCACAGAGACATCAAGATGCTGTATAACCTTGTAAGCACAGGTCTAAAGAGTTTTCAAATGCACGACCATCGCTGGTGTTGTCTCTAGAGAACACAACGCTTGTGTTCTCTCTAGAAGTTTAATAGCGGCCAGAAAAAAAAAAAGGAATGGCGAAACAGACCACTACGAGCAAAGTCAATATAACGTAATTGTGATTAACACAAGCACTTCGTTTCCCATGGAGGCCTATCCACTGTTTTAGCAATTTTTAGTTTCCCCTGAAGCACCTAAAAGAAGAAAAAAAAAAGAAAATTCCTTTGCCTGCGTGTTTCCATCTGTTGTAATTCTCAAGAATGCAGCACTTGCGTGACTGAGTCTGTCCATCGGTGTCTACAGCCACACCTGCTAACTCTCCCGATTTTTTTTTTCACATAATTTACGAATGAGAGCTCCTATTACAATTTTATGAATTGTGCGTCTAGCTCTACGAAAAATAAATATCGTTGGCAAAAAGATTCGCTCGTAAATTTCCGAACCTTCGGTTGGAAGTCTTCTGACGTTGAAAGGACGCAAGAGGGGTACCTGCTGGGAGCAATCTTATTCAGACAAGTTGCGGGAGGCAGGCAAAATCGGCAACAGCTGCAAGAGTCACATTAATCTGAAAGCAATGTGTTGCCTGTCAGTCTTCACTGTTCTTAGCTTGCCGTTGTTTGTAACTTAGGGGAAAGTTGCGTGCATTCCCCCCTCCCTCCCACTGCGGCATTTTGCGAATTTCAATAGTTCGGAGATTGGCAGGTATGCTATATATAGCACGCGAAGCGTACTGCGCGGCGTTGAATTCATTCCAAGTTATTGTTTGAGGGAAAGTCAGAATAACAGCTGAAAGAAAAAATTATGAGGACACCGAACGGCCTATGCGTGTTCTGTGGGCAACGTTCTGTAGGCAATCAGCTCTGCATCTCGTGTTTCTCTAGTAGTAGTAGCAGCAGTAGCAGCAGCAGCAGCAGCAGCAGCAGCAGTAGTAGTAGTAGTAGTAGTAGTAGTAGTAGTAGTAGTAGTAGTAGTAGTAGTAGTAGTAGTAGTAGTAGTAGTTGTTGTTGTAGTTGTAGTAGTAGTAGTAGTAGTAGTAGTAGTAGTAGTAAATGACTTTATTGGGGTCCTGAGGAGCTAGGCGGGGACCTGCTAGGTAGGTCCCTACCCAGCCGTTGGCTACTCCCATGTCGGAACAGAGAGGCCATGCCTCTCTGCTCGTTCACGGGCTCTCTGGACAGCCAGGAGCTGGACGTCTTGTTTCGGGTCTGTGATGGCCTTCGTCCCAACGTTACTAGAGTAGCTTCAGTTGTAAAACTCCCCGCCCGCGCGCTTACAGCCGCTGTCGCCACTTCTGTGACAGCCGCCAGATGGCCGCGCTGTTTCATCGGGCTCCACTGCAGACGCCTCGTCACAGCCTTGAGCTCGTGCGGGTGGGCAGTTTGCGCGTTTCACGCTCGCTGGCGTTCTCCCTTGTCCGAATTAGTGATACCACGAGAAGGCGGCATCCACCTACTGCAATAAGATTTATCGCGCGAGTTCGTTAATACTGAGAGAAGGGTAAACTGCACGAAAGAAGGAAACGCATACAGCGAAGCGCAGAAGCTGCGTTTCTAGATGCCGTGTGTTTCTTCCTGTCGTCGCGCAGTTCAGGCTCACGAGCCTGAATATCTGGCCAAAGTGCGTGATTGTAGGATCAACTTCATCCCCACCGAAGCTTCTCACGACGCCAAAGAAGCACTACAAAAAGAAAGATGAGGTTGGTCTTTGTACACACTAGCCACACACACAAAAAAAGAAAGAAGTTGGGTTTTTCATTCCGTGAAGATGGTAAATCAGCGAAGCTGAAACGGGCGGCCTCTGTGTTTATCACAGGGTTAATCCCGAGGGTTCATTAAAGTATTTCTCAGTTATGAGGTTACACGCACAAGCGGCTGCGACGGAGACAACGACGTCACTGACGGCATGCCCAGGCATGCCCGCAGTCCGCAGTTGTCGCTTGCGTTCGATGTCTCGAGTTTGCTCGGCGGCGTGGTTAGCAGCCTTCGCCTGCGATTTGCCGCTTGTACATTCTTCGATATAAATTTCTTCAAAATTAAGTATTTCCGTTGCGTAAGACCATGAGTGGCTCATACTCCCTTAAGCAATGGATCATACCCCGTAAACGTGGCCTCCCTATTACGACGACAGAAGTGAAGCAGTGGCACGAGCGCGTGCCGTTGATTTCGCAGAGAGTTCCCGGTCGGCACGAAGAATAGCTGTTTCACGCCGAGCAAAGCGTCGCATTGCTGTGAGCACAGAAAAAGTGGTACGCCGAACTGTCGACATCGTTCCGATAGCAGCTCTGAAGCCAGGTACGCTGCACGTCGGCATCGTCTGCTGACATTAAGAATCTCGGCGAAGGCTACAGTTCCACGGATGACACGCTTGCTAAAATTCGCCGTCAACAACGAACCACAGAATACACCAACGCTGCACCGCGCGCTTAGACCGGCCCGCCCGTGTAGCCGGCCTGTGAGGAAGTGAAGCCGGGCGCGACTGCAGCGCCACGAAGGCGCGGGCTGGTGGCGGTTCCGCGCAACGGCGCCGAGTTTTAAAACTGAAGCTAGTCTAGTAACGTTGCTTCGTCCAGTCTTCTTCTCGCTTGAAATCCTTGTTCCTCTAGCTTTTATTTTTTTCCCCCGTTTAGAAGACCAGCCTATTCGCCTTCGAGTGCATGTTATCCATGTGTGTGCCACTCTAAGGTTCGTGCTGTGATGACACCTAAATACTTAAATTGATTAGCACGGAATAATAAACTAACATCAATAGAATATGAAAAAAAAGATATGACGTTAGTAATGCGTGTGCATATTTATTCGGAATGATTGATTTCCATGCCTCCTAACTTGCACCACTGATTGAAATTTTCCGCACCATTATTATTACTGAGCTGGTCTTCCGCGTTGGGTATTGTACAATAAGTTAGGCAGTAATCTGCAGAAAGGTTGAACTTAACAGCTAATTCAACGATGGCAAAGATATCTTAGTATACAGTAGGAATAACAACGAATCCTAAACTTTATCCTTGTACATGTGTTTAAACAGCGTAAGATCCTGAGCTAGTTCCGTTTTTGTTGGTTTTCTCAGGTCTCCATGACGTCAAAGTTTATATTTATTACATTTCGCACTAGTACACATAGCAGTTGAGTGTGCGTTTGTATGTGCGTGTGTAGGCGTGCGTGCATGTGTGCATGCGTGGTTGTGTGTGTTTAAATGCAGTGAACTGTTCTGAAGTTCTCTTGCTGGCGTTTCCGGCGACGCCTGTCCTACACCAGAAATTGTAGGTGATGTTTTATTGTTCTCGTTATATAACGACAGACGATCAATCAATCAATCAAATCAATCAATCAAATCAATCCAATCAATCAATCAATCAATCAATCAATCAATCAATCAATCAATCAATCAATCAATCAAACACAACCATTGAGCCAAGCTCCGCCACAAGTATGGCACAGCGCCGATTGTTTACGCATTCTGTCGACACAGCCCGCGGTGTCGATGTAACGTATAGTGCCTGTGTTATGAAAAAGTCAAGAGTCGAGTCACACGAAAGCGGGCGCGAAAATGGAGGCCTAATTTTAGACGCCGCACTTCGAATATTTTGCAACAGAACTGCTTGTTGGCCTTGCTGTTGGTGCTTGCTAAAAGACATGTTTTTTGCCTCAAGTTAAAACACACACAAGAGGAAGACACGTAGAAGACAACACGGGCGGCATTTCCAGCTGATTTAGCTTGGCCAGTAACACAGGAATATACATACGCATACATGCATGCGCAGGCTGTTCTCGAACCTATTTTATCGAGCGGTCGAACAATGACATGCGTGTATGTGTATATATTTATATTCCTGGGTCACCACCCAAACTAAATCAGTTGGAAGTGCCGCCCGTGTTGTCTTATATGTGTCTTCCTATTGTGTTTTAACTTGCGGCAAAAAAAAAAAAACATGAATTCGAATATTGTGTGCGTGTTCTGACTTGCGGTTTCTTCCGCTGAATGCCCGAGAATAGGTCCTACTCATTCCCAGCCAAGCGCTCTGCTATTTAAATACACAATTGAAGCCAGGTACGTATTGCAACTAATCGCACTGAAACTTGTTAATTTACTTATGCGTATACCAACAAGTAGCTAAGACAGCTTGATCACGAGCTTCGCGCTGGTTGCTGTCCATGCAGGGAGATGCAATGAATAAGCAGGCGATGAATATATGCAGCAGTAAACGAAGACTATAAATATACAGAACAACCATGCATAGAACTGAAATCGAAACATGATATGCACAAGATATTACATAACAATTGCTAATGAATCAGTGCATGCATAGCCAGCGCCGCTCGCCGGCTAAACACTCTTATATAAGGCTAGTCTCGCACGCAATAGATATACAGAAAAGAAGAGGAAGGAGGAAGGGGTTTGTTAACCAGAAAAGCGTCTGGTTGGCTACCCCCCGATGGGGAAATGGAAAATGGGAATATCAAGAAGTGAGAGGAGGGGGTAGGCGGTGAATACTCATACATAGGTACCCAAGAAAATGGACAGGGGGATCATCGCGTTATAGCTCATTAGCAAAGCACCGCATGCGAGAGATGCGGCTGCCACCTGCTGCAAGTTATCTCCTAGTCGTCCGCTTTCATTTCTTTTGTCCCTTACTTCCAGAGTTCAAATATATACATAACAATTAACTTTCCCCGTGCTTTCTGTGGCTTCATTGTCTATTTCTTGGTATGATTACACCGCATAGACTGCGCGTAAGTGTCGCACCCCCAATTTCGGCAGCCCTAAATTGGGAAGAGAAATTTCCAGCGGAGAAGCAATCACGTTCGGTGCCCAGATGCAGCGCGCGCTCATCGGCGAATTTTTGCGTGCTACGTATACTTCCGCGAGCCACCATCCAATAGCGGCCCTGACCCAAATGGCATGGGTCCTGTGTTAAGGACGCACCTCGTCAAAACTGTGAAAAAAGTGCGGCCCTTACACGAGTCTACATACGGTAACAAACAAAACATGGAGCCCCGCGGATCCCCCTTATTATTCTCACTCGGAAATCGCTTATCGTACGCATCTGACTTAAATCACACTCCTTATTTCCTGCTCTTCGTTTCGTTTATCGAGCTTTGAAAGTGCACTGAATTACTGCGTTTTAGCATCCGCCACTCCCTTCTTGGCCAATCCACATTGGTGGCCATGAGTCATGGTTTGAGGTTATCACCGTCATCATCATCAAACGGTGACCAGACAACGTCGAGCAGCACTGTATATACACCTGCCCACGGTGGAATGGTACGGGCACATGTACCTTGACCACGGAGAGCCCGTGAGACTTACATAAGGCGATGCGTAACATTTGGGGCTATCTATGCAAGGCTCACGACGTGGCAACCAAAAGACACCTTGGGTTGAGATGTCGTTAGGCATATGCGGAGTGCATTCAACTATACATTGGCCGCTCTAGAGGGCGCCGGCCTGCGACTCGCTCTGGGCTTTGTCGTGGAGTAGGGCAATATATGTGTATACATCGATGGCAGAACTCCCTCCTGGTAGCTCTCTCTTCAACGGTGTACTCCAACCTCATCCAAACAGTACGTCAAAAGTGCGGTGCTTTCCAAGTAAAACGTTTTGTCATCACCCACAATGCCGCGACAGTGTGCGCGCATCCTGTCACCGCCGTGCGCTGGAGCCGTCAGCCGGAGACAGGATGCAGCGGCGAATGCACTGCAACCTCGCGCGCCCGTTTAATGAAGCGGCCCGCGCGAAACACCCGCGAGCGCTGTGCAAGAAAGAGCTCTCGGGTGTGAAGCTCTTCGAGGAGGCCTAATTTTAGACGCCGCGGTATATACGTTGGCTCGGCGTTGCGAATCGCGCCGGCGCTCCTCGCTCTTGTCTTCGTGGTTGATCCACGCCTGCATGACTGACGCTCGAGGAGAAAGCGGTGGTTCTTTATTCTGGCGGCCCCCCGTTTCGCTGACGTGACTGGAGCGTGACGTGGCATATAGCGGCGTTGCGTAAGTACCGCAACCAACCAACCAACCTCTCCACCCCCCTCCCTACCCCCTTGCCCCTCACGGACAGTGCGTGCCTGAGTGCAGTGCGTCACAGCTTGGCTGGCTTGATCATTCATGTTGCAAGGCCTCTTGCACGTCCCTCTATTCAATATATGTCAGGCTGTATAACGTCTCCCGAAGCTGTTGTCGCGATTTCGCGACGCATACCGAATATCATTTCCTAAATCCGAGCTGCACTCTAAAAATGTTTACACCCCTAAGGGTGTTTTCTTGTCGCACTGTAACACCCTTAGCGTTAGGGAATTAAAAAAAATTATAGAGGACGACAGCAGAGCTCTAACGAGACGTGCGATAACAAAAGACGTAGTTGAAAACTATGCAACCATTCTGACAGCCTTGGGCGCACAGAAATATCCGACAAGAGAATTTCACAGGGAGAGATAGGACACTCTCCTGTCAGATATTTTTATGCGCC
The DNA here is from genome assembly GCF_038994185.2 of Dermacentor albipictus. Taxonomy (NCBI): domain Eukaryota; kingdom Metazoa; phylum Arthropoda; class Arachnida; order Ixodida; family Ixodidae; genus Dermacentor; species Dermacentor albipictus. The sequence goes on from NC_091829.1 coordinate 56,821,162, forward strand.
CAAGGCTGTCAGAATGATTACATAGTTTTCAAATACGTCTTTTCTTATCGCACGTCTCGTTAGAGCTCCGCTGTCGTCCTCTATAAATCTTTTTTAATTTCCTAACGGTAAGGGTGTTACATTGCGACAAGAAAACACCCTTAATATATGGGCGCGTAATAAAACCTGATTTTGACAGCGTCGGTAATCTATAATTAAGACGCGTAGCCATCTGAATCAGATAACAATGCTCTGCGCGTGGTGTCTCGAGTGAGGGTGAACTAGCCAAGAAAATCACCCACCTGCATCTATTCGGGTGCGCAATAAGTTGCAGGCGTAACGTCTCTGCAATGCCGACTGTTGCAGAAGTTCCTGTAATTAAGATGCGAGCTGTTTCAACTGCCCAGTCACTTTGCACAGCGCGAAGACGCGCGAATGTGACGTCACCATTTCCTGCCAGAACGGACATTCCCGTTTCGCCCAATGAGCCCACAAATTTTACCAAGAGCTAGTGAATAGTGAATATTTAGTCCCGGCGCGCCTATTGATATCGCGGACAGTGGGTCGGTTGTCACTTAACTTCGGATGGCAGCTATCATCCGCGCATAATACTGACACGTGTACTTATCTTTATCGGTCGACCACGTTTAGCCGCCTAACAAATGTTATCGCACAGCGCGGGACGCACCTGCATGTATCCGAACTTTCTGGAAAGTTATCGATGCTTCTATCCGCTGTCTGTTGTCGCCGAAACTTGTGTTATGTGATTTCATCGCTTGACGCGAATGGTGTAGAACATTGTAGAAGGCATGCGGGTCCCAACGATTAGTCTGGAACATTCGATTACTGCTGTATAAAAGCCGACGCGCTTGACCCGCTGATCAGATTTTCGACGATCGCCGACTGTCTTCGCCGCTATCGTTGTGCTATAAGTGTAGCCTGTTTTGTGGGCACAGGTTCGCCCTATAAAAGCTAGTTTTGTCTTTCACAGTACTGCTACTGTGTTCTTTCTTCACCGTCACTACCACGTGACAATACAATGGGCTTAAACTGCGCGTTCTTCCCTCTATTGGGGAAGGGGTTTTTTGGCTTCACACGAAATTTTTTGACCGACTCGCAATGTAATGTTACGCATAAAAAAAAAAAAGGTTTTGAAAGGGCACACACAATACGTCCCTCAGGCGCTCAATAAAGCTTCACGTGACGGTACAGGTCTGTTCCCGCGTCACTTGGCTGGACAACGCGCAAGTGATATGCGCTAGCGTGTCCAGGGTTCCCCCGAATTCCCACATCCAGAGAAGACGCATCACGCACAAATTCCCGCCAACTGTGAGCTAACGTCATCAGGACATTTGCTGCATCTACGAGAGAATCCCTCTGCGCCCCTCCCACCGCCCCTTCCTATGACGTCACAGTACGGGACTGTCGATGTACGCTTTATTTCCTCCGGCTGCGGCCGGCCTAGCCGTTTCGCCACTTGTTGGCAGCACGGGGCGCAAACCTCGGGGTTAAGAGCGGCGCAGCACGATAACAAGAAAAGAACGCGCGGCCGGGACGAGGAAAAGCGCCGGTGTTTCCAAAAGGAGTGCGAGAACCGGAGCTGGAAACCCCTTGGCCCAGCTTCAAAAATAGAAACCGCGAGATTGCGTATACGTTCGGGAGAGGAGGACAGCGCGCGCCCTTTTGAGCCGTGGATGCAACCACTTTTTCTGTGCTTCGCTTCGTTTTCTTTTGGATATATGTGTACCGCTTGCCCGAGCGTTTTACATTCTCTAGTTCCATTTCTGTCCTTAGTTTCTCTTTTCTTTTCTTTTTTTCTTCGCCCGGTTTTGTCGCCACTCCTTGCACTATAACGCCAGGGGTTTCACCGAGTGCCGCCCGCGCGCCTGCACGGGCCGTTATACCCGCGCCCACCCACCCACCCGGCCGAGGCGTCGAGAGGTGTACACCGTCACTTCACGCGTTTCGGTTACTCACGCTGGCCTTCGCACTATGCTCGAGCGCGGTTCGAGAAAGTGTGGGCTCGATAATTATGGCTTCGCTCTAAGACGGGCGGAACCCCCGCGAAGAAAAAAGAAAAAGATTTCGACCCGTAGTTCGGTTCACCCTCTTCTCGTGGGTCACGGCCGAGCTGCCGCTGTGGCAAGGTTGCCACCGGCGCGCGCCGCTTGTCTGACGCGGTCGGCTGGGTCGAGGTCGCCGGAGTCGGGGTCAGACGGGCAACGTGACCGTGGACAGCGGCTGTGGGGTCGGCGACGTTCTCGCGTAGTGCCAAGGTTGAGCCGACGTGGACTGTCGGCCACCAATAGCGCACCTCCTGTCGTCTTTCATGCCCGTGTCAGGATCCAGCGCTGTGACTTCAGTTGACGTCTGCCACCGTTCGGCAGATCCCCTTCTGGCATTGGACCAACGTTGGAGACACTACCAACGTTGGACATACCTTTTTTATACATTGGGTCAACGTGCGCTCAGCGTTGGTCTAATGTCACTAAGGCGTGTGCTGAACGTTGGCAGACGGCGTGCCGGCAGGAGTGGCTACAGGGATGCATGTAGCGAGAAGTTGCCCTCATCAAAACAAATAGCGAAAGGGGAGGGGGTAGGTGGGGCGAGGACTCCCTGTACTGCTGTGTGGGGAGAAGAGGTGGGCCTTCCCAGAGTCTACTCTGGGTCTGTTGACTCTGTTTGGCGTTCCGTATTTAACCCGTGTTGTTTGCCTGTCGTTTTGCCAACGCATATCTTTTAACGATGCTGGTTGATGAATGATAATCGGAATACTAGCTTATGTAGCGAACGCTGGGCACAATAACAAAAGTTTGAGGCTCGTGGTGAAATGGATCTAATTAAAGGCGGAAGCTCCTAGTCAATCGTATCTGCACTGGAACTTCAGTATTAACCGCATGGCGCAGAATCGGCAAAACGATGCCATACTTAACCCAAGCGAAATTCGGGTAGAGCAATTTCGTTCTCTCATATATACGGAGGCTCGCAAATCGTTTCCACGGGAATCACGGTTTCTTTCGCTATAGCCGTTACTTCGTCGTAGTGAGGCATTGCCGCGCACACGATTGCCGGGGCACCCGCCCGCACGATATCATTCTCCTTGTGAGTAGCATATTTAACAGGGATAAGCGGGCTAGTTGGTGGTCGTTTATTGGAATGCATCCGCGCCTGTCCTGTGTGTTCCTTCTTTGTCCCTTGTTTTTGTGCGGTTACATGATGCATTCCAACAACTCCTTGTGAGTCAATGGCGAGGCGGTGCTGCTTGTTCCGCCACAAAACAGAGCCATCGCTCAAGCCGCGCGGGGCCTCGACGAGCAGCAATGCGGCAGCGCGGCGGCGGCGGCCGCCTGTTTATTTGTTGCCCCCGTCTTGATAGCGCACGAGCACGCGGGCGCTACCGAGACCTGCTGCGCGCTGGCTTGCAAAAGCCCGTGACAAACAGTCGTCTCCTCGCGTCTGCGTCCCCTCTCTCCACCTCTCCACGCCTCCGTGGGTTTCTAAATTTTGCGCCGCTCGAGCCTCCCTCTGAGTCAACGCACTGTTCCTCCCTTGCGTCATCCCCCCCCCCTCTCCCGTCGCCGACGCCTCGCGTTGACGTCGGGAGCACGGCGGCGCCACACATCAACCTAAATCTGACCGCCGAGACCAGGTTAGCCCTTTGCTTTCTTTCCTTCCTTCTTTCTTTCCTTCTTTCTTTCTTTCTTTCTTTCTCTTTAGCGAGGGCGAAATATTATGACAAATAATAAAGCGAAAAGAAGGGGCACTGATCGAGTGCGAAAGGCGCTACCGCAAGGCCACGGTGACAGTTGTCCTAACCCAGTTTTCTGGGCCCGTGGCGCGAGTGACCTGGTGGCGACTTCTGCTTGTTAGCCCGGTGGCCCGCGATCGGCTGCCAGCGCTGTGGCCGACTGAGAACTGTGCCGCTGTGGCGGTTATCCCGTAAACACGCCCCCGTGTCGCACCGATGGTACTCCCGATGGTCTCCTCATTCCTCCCTCTCTTCCCAAGCATATACACAATATTGGTGTAGCGCAGGGCCTTCTTCGCCCGCTACGACGACCACAAGCTCCTCCTATAACTCCAGGCCATGTCACATTTATCATCATCATCATCATCATCATCATCATCATCATCATCATCAGCCTGGCTACGTCCACGGCAGGGCAAAGGCCTCTCCCATACTTCTCCAGACCACGTCACATTATAATACCTGAATTTGAAAGACACTCGGACTGTGGCCACATACGGATCCCGCGCTCTGAAAGCGGGCTGCGCAAACTGCTGCAGGGTTCCTGAAATCGACTGGCCTCAGCGAGAGGATGTGCAGTTCCGTTCCCCAGTTGGCGTTGTTCTTTCTCTCTTCCCTTATACTCCCTTCTGGGGCGGCGCCAGAATTTTCCTGTTGGGAGCAGAGCGTGTTCACTCAGTTCTGCTAGGGTTGCCGGAGGGAACTCCATAACTTGCACTTTGTCGCACTTTATCTACACGCATATCCACTCCAACTCCCAGGCAAGCTTGAGAATAAGTGAACGGGCACACCCTTGAACCAATGCGCCGAAGCAGTTGTGACGGCGGCTACACCGACTGCCCACGAACGTTCGAAGCTGAACGTTTCGTGACGGTCCACATAGGGGGTAAGCGAGTAGCCAGCGATAATGCGCCATCGCTACAAGCATTACAAGGTACCTAACATCTATGTTCCAAGCCTTTGTGCGAAGCAAGAGCAAACCTGTCACAAACGAGCACACCCGCGGCGCAAGCGATTGAGCAGGAAATAAACAAATTATTGAAGACCTTAACTGAGAAAGCGTATGAGTGACGTTGAAGATTACTATACAGAAAACAAATATAATGTTCAATAGCCTGTCAAGGGAGCAAGTTCATGATCACCAGTGAGCCTCTACACACTGTATCCTTGAATTATGTTTATTAGTACATTTGTTTAGGCCACTTACTCACAGGAGACCCTGAACATGAGAATGAACTTTACAGAAGAAAAAAAAAATTGTTGCAGCGTATACGGCAGGCATAATTTATTAAATCTAATTACTAAATCCTGAGTGAGAACGTACCAATGTCGTTCAAAAGAAAAGTGTTCGATCATTGCATTGTACCGGTGCTAACACATGGTACCGAAACTTGGAGGTTAACAAAGAAGCTCAAGAACAAGTTAAGGACCGCGCAAAAGAGCGATGGAACGATAAATGTTAGGCGTAACTTTAAGAGATAGGAAGACAGCTGTAATGGATCAGAGGGCAAACGGGGACAGCAGATATTCTTGTTGATATTACGAGGTCATGTGGATCCCACATACTGTAGGAATAGATCTAAGTCAAGCTTTCTGTATTGGCCTCGAGCTCCACCACTGGAAAAGCTGGCGCCACCGTCGGCGTGACGTGCTAGGAGGGATCACGTGGACATAGCGGCCGCGTCGGCTGCTTCGGGCGCGCCGACGCGAGCTGAAAACAAGTATAAATTCCCTCGTACGCTGCGGTCCTCATTTAGTCGCGAAATTTTCCCACTTCGAGTGTCTCCTTTACAACGCTTGAAAGCACTACAATAGGTAGAGGCTGCCCTTGAAGACGCGCAACATGGCAGGCTGCTGCTCGGTGCCGCAGGGCCAGACGCACGTAACGGAGGCCGGTGTCAGCCTTATTCACACGTAGCCGCAGGACAAGAAGCTGCGTGAACCTTCGCTCGCGAAACATAAAACCGGCAAACAGTCATCGGCTACAGCTCGAGTACGCAGCAAGCACAGACGCGAGGAAGATTTCTGCTACGGCGCCCGGTCTACGATGTTCTGAAAACGCGCACTGAGACGCTCGCCCGAGTCCGCTGCCCGACTAATGTCATGACGGTTTGGTCTATGAACTTGTCGATGCTATAGATACTGGCAAGTTCAGTGGAATGGAAAAAGAGCGGTAAGAAGCACAATTTAAAGAAGTATGGCATATGGTCATGCTTGCGTTATGAATTAATGCACTGGATTACAAAAAAGGAGCAGGGGGAAATAGCACGCTGAGAACACCGATAAACATACAGTGCGACGCAACTCGACAAATAATATTGAAAGGTCAAAGAATTTAGAAGAAAAAAAAAGATTGAATTGTCGCGATGGCACATCACAGTCCCCGTAGGCATCGAAGTCTCTACAAGAAATTATTGTTGAACAGCTCTGATAGCGCCCACGCAACAATGGTTGCTTGTATACTGTCAACTGCTCATATTCTGCGGCCTGAAGCTCATGGCACGGTGCGAAAACGCGCGCGCGGAGAAAGCGAAACTGTGCGCGGACAAGCATGCAGACGCGCAGTCGGTCGCTGCGAATCTGCGCGATCGCTGCATTGAGGCTTCGTTCTATTACACTCCATTTAGTTATACAAACACTATAAGAACATATTTCACATAGTTTGCTCTCAGCGTTTACCTACCTTTCACGCAAGAAGCCGGTTCGGGAGACTCCATCACGGCGACCGCGCACAGTGGCGTTCACTGTACGTTTTCGGTAAAGAGAGCATCCGCAAACGATTTTGTGCTTTCAGTTTGCCCAAGATTATTATTTAGACAGTAAGAAACTTCTCTCGTTTCGAAAGTACTTACATAAATGTCCGGGAGAGCTCGCGCGTGGTGTTTTCAGTGAGCGCTGACAGCAAAACCTATGAGGAGCGCGCCACGTGATCCCTCATACTACGCCAGCGAGGCGCTTCCGATAGATGGCGACTCCGTAACTCCTCGCCGCCAATACTTTTTTCTTGACTGATTACAATTAGCGGTGATGTTGTCAGCGAACGTTTAACTTCTTTGGCGTTTAGTGGAATACGAGAGTGGCGAGTTGATGTTAAACGTTACCTTGCGTGCACCACTGTTGTTTTGGAACTGGCCAGGTCATGTAATGCGTATAGGGTAGATAATCGGTGGACCATTAGAATTACAGAATGGGTACCAAGGGAAGTGAAGCGCAGTCGAGGATGGCAAAAAATTAGGTGGGGGTGATGAAATTAGGAAATTTGCTGGCGCAAGGCTGGAAGCGCAAGGCAGGGGTAATTGGGGATCGCTGCGGGAAACCTTCGTTCAGCAGTGGACATCAAAAATAGGCCTACGATGATGTTGATGAAAAAACAATATCAGATAGTGGATGCACCGCTAAACTTTACTGAATCATAAACATTACAAACCGCTTCTTCAAAGCGTTCGCCGAATAAAGAAAGAAGAACAAGGCACACGCATGATCCTGGTTTAATAAGTGGAACGTTTGGACAGGTTGAAATAGACTCTAGCCCCGCTTTTAGCCCACATATACGCTGCACGTGCTGTTTGTACAAGGGGTAATGAGTACCGAAGGTATTTACACGTCCTCTGAAGCTGCGGCCAAAGTTTTGTGTCAACCCCACCACCATCTAGTACAACCATCTATGATATCCGCCGAAACAGAGATTTGCTGGACCGCACTGGCGTCATGCACATCCATTGTAAACACGGAGGCAACGGAGGCAAGCAATGGCCGCGCCACCACGTGGTCAAACATGGCGGCGCCCACGGGATCGCCGTGAAAGATGGCCGATAAATAACGCGTGGTTTCATTTCTGCCTAAATTTCATGACGCGTATTGGTCGGTTGTCGGTCCTTTCAAATGCAAATGAAGAAGGTCGGCGGTGTTGCTGTTTCAGACTGGCATGACTAATCTTCAGTGGAACGAAGGAAGGATAAAAAAAAAGTGAAGGGAGGAGAAATTAAAAAAAAAGATCAAGCGCCGATCGACAAGGGTGAGAGGGAGCGTCCAACCGTTCGGATTGCTACAAGGAGCACAGAGGGGCATCATCTGAAGAGGCAGTGCCCTTGATTATAACCACTGTCCAGGATTATGACTAGGCTGTACACTGGCCGCAATGACGTACGCCAAGCATTTCATCTGCTTCAGCATCGAATCACTGCAGAAATCTCCTGAGATATCTCGCCACCGACTCCAGGCCAGCCAATCACGGGTTCCATTATTTCACTGCAGTGCGACCATCATGGTTCGACTAAAGCCCCTAGATACATTCTGAAGCAACAACAAAAAAAATATCTAGGTACTTTAGGTACGACGACAAGAGAGACTACTTTCCTCAGTTGGAAAAGTGTTGGATGTCTTGTGAGCACGTTTACAGTACTCACAAGACAGATCGCGTTTTCACGAACATGTGTTTCGCGCCTAAGATGGCTGGAAGCGTGCCTTTGAGTGTTCGTGTTAAGTCTGACGGCGACATGTATACATGCGCGTACGGCACATTGAGGAGGACCTTGTGTTCGCGGCGCATTACACGCACTATATCTACCTACGTCGTGCGCGTAGACCTTCACCAATCTATCAGATTCGACGGTGAACTGCGCGACCTCTGTCAATGTCACAGGGCCACGCCTCACTTGGCAGCCCGTAAGAAACTTCGCGCAACTGGCGTTACGATGGCTCGCAAGAAACAAAAACCATATTTTTCCCTTTGCGCATTGGCTTTGACGGCGAGGACTGTACATGTTACCCCCTCGAGAATAAGTCATTACCGTGACGAGGCGAGACGACGAAAAGTGAACGGGGCCATGCTATATCAGCACAGGGCCAAGGCTACCTGGAATAGGGCGGCCGCACACCTTCGAGCATGAACAGCTTGGTCTCCGAAATAAAGTTTATTCACTCACTCACTCGCTCAGATTAGCTTTCCATAAGTGGCACACGAGCATAAAATATCACAAATGTTGTTCTACACAAACGTGTTCACATTAAAACGTGTTGTGGCTGATCAAAGAGTCTTGGGTGTTTACATCCGCTAATAGTCTCGACGGACAAGTCAAATTAAACAGGAAGTTCTCCCCGCATCGACATTTTTCAGATGAGGGGATCCATCGTGTCCCAGAGTATCTTCAGAGCAGCGTCCGTCATCTGGCTAGGATACTGTATGTCGAAACTTAGGATCATGTCGCCGCGCGTCCTGGTGTCCTCAGGTCGGCGCAGGCCCTGTCCCCGGATGCGCTTGACAGTGGTGGGCTTGACGATGTCTGTCAGCGGCACAGATATCGTGCCGTGAGTGATTGTGGGCACTTCCAGCGTTGTCCCGCGCAGAGCCTGTGAATCGGTGATGAAAAAACAGGGGGGCACGCATTACGCTGAGTATACACGGCTGAGAGTTGCGTAAGCAAGCGCTCGAAAACAAGGCGCGCAACGCGGCGTCGCGCCCTAAGCCCACTTCCTATACAGAAATGGCGCCCCTGCAGGCCGTAGCTACTCGTAACTAGAAAGAAGAAAGACGCTGTTTCCAACGAAAGGCGAAGCGTCGGCTGCGACAGCAAGTTAGTATACAGCTATATGAAGTAAGGATAGTACTTTTATCGGCCGCGGACAAACTTGTAAAAACATATAGGCATACTAACTAAATTAACAAGCACGGTGTCACGCGTGCAGAGGCGAACATGAACGCACCTTACTCGATGACCGCGGAAACTCGCTGCCAGAACGCTAGGGTGAGGAAGCGCGGCAGCAGCAGCGAGCGAATTGACCCTCGCGCTGCCTCTCGCATCCACGCTAATTAGCCGCGAAAACAGCGCATGGCGGATTCAGTCGCCGTCGCAGATGGCTTTCAAGATACAGCGGCCCGGTGTATACCGCGCCGCCCACGGAGGAAGGAAACTAAGGAGAGGCCCTGACGTCACTCTTTGTGAAGCAAAAGTGAAGCCGGAAGTTGGCGTTGCTCATGGCGATGCTCCGCCTTTTGTGCCACCCTCCTCTCTTGTTTACATCTTTCGCGAAACCACGCCGCGCTGCGCGTGGTTTCGCGCACGCTCGCGCGACATCTGCAGAGCATGGTGCAGGTAACACAGCGCAACAAGACACGGTGACTAAAGCAAACCCGCCCACACAGCGCCTTTGCCACGGCACGAAACCTACCAGAGCAACACGTGTGAGCGCTCGAAACCACAACAACGCCGCCATTGTGGCCCAAAAGGCGTGGCCATACAGCAAAAAAAGCAGAAAAAAAATGAGAACCTACTAAGTCATTTCCGCCACATTTTTCTCCTAGCGTGAGGAGGGGGTAGGGCCTCTCCTTAGTTTCCTTCCTCCGTGGCGCCGCCTATCCCTCCTCTCCCCCCTGGGGCCTTGCGCGCGACGGAAGACGGCGCACTTCCTCCCTGCTTTTCTCCGTTGCGTGGGCGAGACTGAGCCGCGAGAGCCGGCGCACCCTCGCACGCCTTCACTCGCGCATGCAGCATACGGCGCGTGGCGACGATTTTTATCGCCCTTGGACTTGATACGGAGCGCCACGGCGACGGCAAAAAGGCGCCTGGAGTGTCCATATAATTGTTATCGCAATAAAGAAAACAGCGTCCCCTCCCCGATCCCTCCCTCTTTTTTACTTTTTTACATCTGTAATGAGTGCCGTTTCCTTGCTTTTTCCATTTCTTTTTTCTCAGCAAAGGTGGTGGCAGCCCTAGGTGCCCTCTGTATAACGAAGCGAGCACACTCACAACGAGAGAATCGTAACACGTGCCTCTTTGAAAGTGATCTTTGCGACGTAGCGGACATCCGCTCCATCCCTCTTGAAGTGTGGGTGCGGCTTGTCACGTATGACGAACACGACGTCGGCGGGGATGCTGTTGGGAAGCCGGTCTCCTTCGCGGTGGAACCTGACCCTGGTGCCTTCCTTCCAGCCGGGCTTCACTTTGACCTCGAACACCTTGGCCTCCGGCTTCAGCGTGCGACAGCCCGGGTCCGTCACCATCCTCGTGATCGTAATTTTCTTGGTGCAACCGTCGTACACTTCCTCGAGTGACACGTACACGTCGTGATAAATCGTCGGTTCTTGGTGTCGTTCGGTTGCTCCGGACGTAGCTTCAATCAATCAATCAATCAATCAATCAATCAATCAATCAATCAATCAATCAATCAATCAATCAATCAATCAACCAATCAATCAATCAATCAATCAATCAATCAATCAATCAATCAATCAATCAATCAATCAATGTGCGCAGGAACAACTGGAGGTCTACATACTGTCGCAGAGGAAAATGCTAGAAAAGCTAAAACAACTACGAGCAAGAGCTGTGGGTTAAGAATAGCAGAATGAAAAGCTAAAAAAGAAAAGAACACGATAAACAGGTACATAATGAGCTACAATCCGGCGAATGCACAACTGAGAGACAGAGTACAGACACACACAATAAATAGGTCACACAATGAATCATCATCATCAGCCTGGCTATGCCCACGTACTGCAGGCCAAAGGCCTGTCCCATACTTATCCAACTAACCCGGTTATGTGCTAATTGTGGCCATGTTGTCCCTGCAAACTTCTTAATCTCATGCGCCCACCTAAATTTCTGCCACACCCTGCTACGGCTCCCTTCTCTTGGAATTCAATCCGTAACCCTTAATGACCATCGGTTATCTTCCCTCCTCATTGCATGTCTTGCCCATGCCCATTTCTTTTTCTTGATTTCAACTAAGATTTCATTAACTCGCGTTTGTTCCCTCATCGAACCTGCTCTTTTCTCATCCCTTAACGTTACACCCATCATTCTTCTTTCAATAGCTCGTTGCGTCGTCCTCAATTTAAGCAGAACCCTTTTCGTAAGTCTCCAGGTTTCTGCCCCGTAAGTGAGTACTGGTAAGACACAGCTGTTATACACTTTTTCTTGGGGGATAATGGCAACCTGCTGTTCATGATCTGAGAATGCCTGCCAAACGCACCCCAGCCCATTCTTATTCTTCTGATTATTCTTCTGACACAATGAATAACTGAGCGTAAATACAAGTCGAGCAGCGCCTATTCGATGAGATGGCCTATACGGAAGGACAGAGAACCAAAACGGGAGAGTAGTCTGATTGGCTAAAAAATGTCACCATTACAGAATTTCACAATACGGCGGAATAGCCCCCCGGCCAGGTAACAAAACCGAAGCTGGATTGTCGCGGGGTCAAGACAAATTTATATGCATTGTTTTGGGGGGACTAGAGACACAACAAGTGCATTATCACAACGAGTGGGGACCCAGCTGGGGGACTGTAAAGGCGCAACAAGTGCCCGAGAGGCCAAGGCGCCCTACGCAGAAACAGGCATTGCACAGCAAAAATATTTAGGACGCTCTGACGCTTGCTAGCATTCTTCTGCGGTGTTTGAAAGGTTTGCACCTTCTATATAAGGCGCCGACGATAAGGGTGCATTCTATCGCCCAACCCAGCTGCGAGGCGGGTTCCTCACCAAATATAGGCATATTGAGACACACATGCAGTCGCTCGAGACCTATGAAGGTTTACATGCTGTGTAGGAGAGTTCGGGAAGGACAGCACTCCTCTGCCCTTCGCCACCCTCTCCTCCCATGGCAACTACTGGAGAGGAGGACTGCACTCGCCTAATGCCCCTTAAACACTCCTCCTCGTTTCTCCTCTTTTTCACGCTCCCACCTCGACCGTGGCGCCGCCTACACCGCTCGAGCGTAGCAACGGCGCCAACATGCGCTCCTCGCTACTCCGTAGATGCTTTTCGAGCGAAAATGGCGCTGAAGCACTGTGCGAAAGCCCACGTGATGCTATTAGGCCAATTGCGAGGCGGCGTCGGCCCGAGCGCGCGAGGAGGAGGCGGCACTCTCCAAAGCGTGGCGCTGCTTTACGAAGCTTAAAGAGCTTTGCACTCGCCATCCACGCCTTTGCACTCGCCTTTGCACTCGCCATCCATACAGTTTCTTTTCTTTTTTTTTTATGGAAGGGGGGGGGGTTCTGACCAAGTCGTGACTGATGTCGATGGTTTTTTTGCGCGTTGGCGGGTTCTCTTCCATAAATCCTTAAACATTTCTTCTCTCAGAGCAAAATCACTGCTGGGAAGGAGAACTTCACGAGTTTGTCACGCACCGTACGCTGGCGCTGCGCACAGAGATTTTAAGGGGTTGGGAGGACAGGACATCCGGCCACCCACCTCTGGATCCGCGCGTGCGCGTACTTTTGCCGTTGCCGAGCATATTGTGGTGGTCTTTACTCGTCGTCTCCTGCAAAGGTAACAGGAACAAGCTGAGCAAGGTGAACAAGCGGCGGCAGGATGAACAGACGTGTTCCAGAGACGCAATAAGTCTAACCCCGAAGTCAGAAGCGACATTGTTTGTAGACTAATTATGGAGCTATTAGTGCTTTCGCATCATCCGCCATGAGTCGAATAAACTGAAAGTGGTATGACTAAGCCCATGTACGCAGCGTTAATGGGCAACTCCGGCGATTTGTCGATGTCCATTGATCTTAGTGAAACTTTGAATATATGTTCTCTTTTGCACTCTAATTATCTGGGCCAAACTATATGACTGCAAGTCATTCAGTTTTCCTGAAAATGAATTTTAAAGATTGGTTGCGTTCCCGACTCATGGCTTTCTGCTAGCCACCTTGTGTGTAAAAGCTCCATGTGTTGTCAGGAGACATCATCAGATACGCTTCTTTGGCGTTAGCGCCACGTGTACTGCGTGTTTAAATTACGGTGGTGTAAGATCTGACGTCATCGACTCATCGTGGCCTCACATGGATCATCTACCCGTTTCGGTTTCGGTATCTCGTTTATTGGTTATTGAAAATTATTGGTGAATTTCTAAGCAAATCAAACCACCCTACCGGTGACAGGACTGTCAATACCATTTCAAAATGACAATATCCCAATACAGTTAAAAAAACGCCGGAGTTGCCCTTTAAATTGACACTAAAGAGAGAGAGAGAGAGAAAGCCGATTTCCTCTGCTTTTGTAATTTAGCCTTCTACAGCATAAAAGAGTACAACTCCAATCGCGATAAATGTTTGGTAAGCCACAAAAAGCTCAATAACAAAACACGTGTGGTCCCACACCAGCCTGCCATGACGTCATGTATTTCGACTACAGCAAGTCGGTTGCGTAAGTGGACGCGGCAAGTGGCAAGCGGGTGCGGCGGTCGCCTCGCTGGTCGACGGCCGCGTTGCCCCCGTATCGGCCGCCACCATCATAGAAGCCGCAACACGGCAACGGCGGAAGAAGTTGCGATAGCGCCCGCTTGCGTTGGAACGGAAGCCATTTTCATCATTAGCGATAGCAAAACGGCTATCTGGATTTTTGGAAAGGGTAGGACCTCGCCGGAAGCGACAAGCGATTTTGCCAGTAGGCGGCTAAACAGAAATGATTAGCCAAATTTGGCGTCCCCGCACACACGCCTGTGGCTGGCAACGAGTCGGCCTGCGAGTTAGCCCGAGCTCTCTACTTCCGAGCAGCTGCGCATGGAGCCGCCCGACTGCCGGAACATGGACGAGCGTCTGCAAAATTATATGGAGGTTGTCGTCAGCACGCCTACTGAGCGCAGACGTGCGTCCTGCAGGACCTTTACTAAATTAACAGGGCAAGCTGGGCCAGTTGGTGATTGAACTCCGGGTTGAAGTCCGGGTTGCGCTGCCCACCCATAGGAACACCTTTACTAAAGTTTGTCCAATCCAATCCAATTGTCGAAAATTATCGGTTACGCAGGGAAGTGGCGCCACCACCAGATAAGAGTCTAAACAATGGGGAGGCAGTCTCATGGCGGTGCCTAGCTTCCAAGCTGGGAACTTCGTAAACCTGTCTGCGCTTATCGTGTTCAGATGGGTGATAGACAAAACGATAAGTGCAAGCACTGTGGGGTGAGGGGGACCCTCGACCGCCAACCTGGGAATGCGCTAGCTCCGCGGGGGCTCAAGCAAATATGAATTGCAGAGAGGCCTGGCAAGCCATGTTGCGGAGCGACGACCCGTATACCCCACAGCAACAAGCCATCTGCCTGGGCGGAAGAAGCCGCGAAGAGTCAAGAGCTCTTTGCTTGCTTCTGATCGCGGAGGTCCCGGCCCCGCTACGATGATGATGATCAAGATGATAACAAATAAAGTTGTTATATCATTATCACTGAGGACGACAGAAGACTAGGTGGAGCTATGAAATAAGGAAATTCGCGGGTGCTATTTCGAATCGCTTGGCGCAGGGCAGGGGTTATTGGAGATCGCAGGGAGAGGCCTTCGTCCTGCAGTGTACATAAAACAGCCTGCTGCTGATCATCATAATCATAATAATCCGCGTCTTCTAGGGCCTCGTTAATTATTTATGGCAAATATCGGCTACATTGTGTTCTAAAGGAGCCAAAGCTTGAACAAGGTGAGTTTCGCGAACTTTTACCGAGCCAACGCGGCCTAAATATGAAAGCGCCCAAGCACCCTCCGATGTTTCCGGGGGAGGGCCGAACCCCTCCCCCCCCCTCCCCTCCCAGGTGATGCCGAAGCCTGCACCCCCTCCCCTGAGCTGTCATTACAAGAGTTCTGTTACCTATACACATCATTTGAGTTTCTTTTTTTAGTTACTTCTGCATTTTCACTTAAAATGTTATTGCGGCGGGAAGCTTACTGGATCATTGTTGGCGTGGACGTACACGGCTTTTAATTCATATTTCCGCTTTATTTCTGCAAATCCTGGCAATTGGAAGACAAGCGCGGTAGATGCACCAGCGGTGGCTACCTCATCGGTATTGTTTCGCGTCTACATTTTTTTTTTTTAATTTCCGCTGTGAACGCCATGCACAGATACAATACTTTTAAATATATACACAGGCTAAAGTTGATTATATTTTTTAAATAGAAGGTGGTAGCCAACCAACAATTATTATTAGTGGGAATGAAAGTGGATGGAAAAAAAACGAAACTTGCCACAGGTGTGGAACGATCCCACATGTGCGGTGCACTTCGATTTCCATTATCATTTCTTTAATTCACTACCATATGGATCATTACCCTACGGTGCCATTGGTGTCTGTTGGCACACACACACACACACACGCACACGCACACACAAACACACACACACACACACACACACACACACACACACACACACACACACACACACACACCACATGGGTGGGGTTCGAAACGCTTGTCAGCCTCCCTTTGCCCCCCTCCCGGAAAATTGAAAAATTACCGCCTGTGCGCGCCATTAAACTTCCGGTAAGTATGCACTGTGGTTTCACTTACTTTTTCAACAAAACGCCGTTTTATGCATTGGAGCGCAATAGTAATTGGACCGTCAATGTATTTCTTCGCAAAGTTAGGGAATTAATTTCTCGAAACTGGTGTCATCCTGCGAATTCGTTTTTTGTAGATCCGCCTTGCGAACCACATTATCTACACTTACGCAATTAGAAACCTTATTAATTAGTAAATTCTAGTCAACGAGACGATCCTGCGTTTAGATTCCTCGTGCAAATAATGTCCGCCTGTTTGAGCAATCCATCCCAAGAATTAGAATTTTGCTTGCTATCTGCCACGGGTGACGTTTAAAAAATTCGTAAGCGTCGTTGCCGAAAAAAAGAAAAACCCCGCATATTCCAACAGGCGCGGTATCACGCGTCACATAAAGCTTTCACACCGCCCTGCGTCGATATGCCGAGCCTGTCATTTGTTTTTCGTCGAGTATTAATATCACGTGACAGACCCTTTTATGCAGCATTCCATACTCTCCTAATCGCGGTTGCCTATTCCTCGCGGACCGTTGTGCACTTTTGCTTCGGATTAAACAAGTAGGGAGCGCATTCAAAAAAAGTTCGCGACGTTTTTCGCTCTTTTCGTGAACAAGCGTGAAAAAAATGGTCAGGCTTACCTTGGTTAAGCCAAGAATGCGTTGCATATTGCGCGAGTTGGGGCCCAGCTTTTCCTCCGGCTGTCGTGACGTCACGTCACGTGGTTGCGCTAAAGGTCAATGGTGGCTGCCCGGGCGCGTCCAAGGGCTGAACTGAGTGATTGCAATATGCAACGCATAAAAATAGAAGCAACTTAATAACAAACATAGCAAACTTAAAAGAAAATAGACCCACATATGAGACGCGCAGCAATGAACAATGGCTCATACCCTCAATGGTGGCTGCCCGGCCGCGCCCAAGGGCTGAACTGAATGATTGCAATATGGAACGCATAAAAAATACACGACTTACCTTCTTCGGAGTCCAGCGCCTAAGCTGTGTACCAAGCTCCCGACTCGTTCCCTCCGCCCAGATACGCGTGCGCATGCGCACACACCGTTTCACAAACGCAAACTATGCGTTGTCTCACGTCAACGAGTTCAAATGCTTTGACCTGGCCGTCGGTGGAACGCACCTTCGCGGAGGGAGACGTGCAGAACAAACGTATCAGCGTGCCGTTGTTATCAGTATATACCGTGCCGTTATATCAGAGTATACCTCGCGCGGCGCAAATCCGTACACCGCGTATTCACACACGTTCTTCCCCAGGGGAGGGGGGAGGGGGAGTGGAGGAAGTATTACATAGGCGCCGACTGCGGGGGAGGGGCTCCGGGACCCGAGCCCCTGACGAAGTTTTCCAGGGTGGGCTAGCTGAGCTCCCAGGGTTGCCAAAGCCATATAGAATATATTCATATACATTCATATAGAATGAATATGTTGCTGTATGTTCACCTCGCTTCAAATTGCTTCGCATGCTTTTTTTGAGCATGAAAAAGACCTAAAGACTTCAGTGACCCCTTGGGCACAGCCTTTTATCAACGGCGTGTGAAGTGCGCGCAAATGATATGTGCCTCAGTATTGCTTCTCTTTCCACTAAGTAATGCTAACCACTGAGGAAAAAAAAACATTTCTAATAATTTACATTTATTAGGGATGGAAACATCGTCAGTAGCATGCAAAGGTCGTAAATATGTACAGGGTGTCCCAATTAACTATCACGCACCAATATTTAAAAAAGAAAGAGCAATGCGTTACTCGAAGAAAACCTAGTGCATATTGTGTACAGTGCAGTGGAGTAGCTGCCAGTAATTTTTTTCGTTACTGAGATTTAATTAGGTAATTATATTTATGTAACTCGAGACTTCCTATCCTAATTATCGAATCGTCAATGAGGCGTTTGCAGGCACAGCCAAGGGAGATCTAACTACGGTATCTTCAGCAACACACTAATTGCGCACTAATTTTTTTCCGCCTGATAAGTAAACCCAGCGAGCGAAATATGAGCAGTGTCACGTGACTGCGCTACCACCGCATCATAAAGCAGCGCCCTCGAACAGGCTCCCTCTGAGTTATCCAGAACGAAATAAAGGAAGACGAAAAATATTGCAGTCGAGCTAGTGCCTTATCTGCCGCGCCCCGGCCGATGTAACACGTCCGGTTTGGTGTTAGTTGGAAACAAGCTGTGTTAGCTGTTGTCTCAGCGTAGATAAAGTGCTTGTATTTTTTTTTTCTTTTTGCCACAAGACTTATCTCCACAAAAGCGAATTCACAACGTCAGTGAAAAGGTTCAAAGGTGCGCATTGTTCCGTCTCATATATATATATATATATATATATATATATATATATATATATATATATATATATATATATATATATGTGTGTGTGTGTGTGTGTGTGTGTGTGTGTGTGTGTGTGTGTGTGTGTGTGTGTGTGTGTGTGTCAGTCATGGAAGTGTGGCAGTAGACCAAACGCATCGGCTGTCATCAGAAATAATGAAAGCCTGAGATAAACCGGTAGCATCAAGAAACAGTGGCGGAGTACTCCATCTTTGAGTGCTAGCCTACGCACGGATGTTCTATAGCATTTATGGCCTCAAACCATCATGCTAGCGTGCGGGACGTGGCCGCCCAGGTACCAATTTCCGAGGCATCAGTTCGTAGGGTTCTAAATGACAGCCTTTCAACCGTATACCACTTTAACCAGAACCAGCGCTTGAAAGATAGGGACCTGTAGAATCGTCTACATTTCTTGAATTCGGTCCCCACAAAGGCTGATGAGTCACCGGACTCTTCGAGCAACATCGTGCGCACAGATGAAGTCAATTTTCGCAGAAACGCCTATAGGTAAATTTGCATAATACACAATATTGGTGGCACGAGTACCAGTTGTCGCCCAATGCGTGGTTCGTAACTAAGGTCAGTGCTATAATCGGTCCCATCTTCTTCGGTGACACACTGAGACTGGACAGCGTTACGTGGACGAAATCCCCGAAGTAGTGGTGGATGAGTTTCTCAGCGAACTCCCGTTATAACGTATTCCACTTCTGTGGCATCAGCAAGATGGGGCACCAGCACACAGCGGCAGCCGAACGCGAAATTGGCTGCGGATGCGACTTTCATGCGCGGTAGATTGGAAGTCACAGGCCTGTAAATTGGCCGGCTAGGTCACCTGACCTCTCTCCACTCGATTTATTTTTTTGAGGTTATGTGAAATATCGTGCTTACGTGATCGAGACGGACGTCAGGTTAGTTCAAGGCAAGGATAACGGGTGTCTGCCGTAGAATTCCAGCGTCGGTGATCAAGAAAGCGCCTGAAGATGTGATAAAGCGGACTCAGTACTGCGTAGCTGCAAAAGGAGACCTATTCGAACACGTCCTCTGTAGGCAGCAGCTGGTGTTCAACGGAGCTTACGAATTCATAGATAATACACACTGAAATCTGTGTTTTTTTTTTTATTGCAGACAGTTTTTCTCATTTAGAAGTGGTATGTTTACTTGAACTTGAAGTGGTATGTTTACTTGAGGTTTTGCCTTTTCTCTACCGTTGGTCGCTTCCCGGACTGTTTATTTCGCTTTCATTCTTTGTCACGAACCTGTTTTTGCAGCACGTATACACTTTAATGAAAAATAAAACGGTCACTATAATTTGGCTTTGGTCCGAAGCAAGTTTCTGGCACGAAATTAGCTTCGCGCGCACTCTTTCGATGCGGTGCTAGCAAAGCCGGGATTTTGAAACATTCTTGTGCCTAGTATACCTTGCTTTTCGCATTCCGTGCGTGGTCAGAGCGGCGTTTCGGCCGCGTTATCAAGGGGCTTTTGTTATCAGTGTGATCAGTTGGCCTTGAGAGACGGATAATAAGTGCGACGCAAAAATGAGAGGAAGGAATAGCTGCGAAGCCGCGGAACCTGCTGTTGGTGCTCGTTCCGTATACCATTATCGAAGTGACGCGCTGTCTCTTCGGGCATCAGGCATGCAGTGCAGCTGCTTTCAATCAGCTTAATTGAGGGCGCTGCTTTATGATGCTCGTGGGAGCGCACTCACGAGGTATTTTTCGTATTTCGCGAGGTTTCTTTGCCAGTCGGAAAAAATCCTAAGCAATTATTTCGTCGCTGAAAACACCGCAGTTAGATGTCATTTTGGGGTGCCTACACATGCCTCGTTGAGACTTTGATAGTTACGACAATACTTGTCGAGTTAGATAACTAATTGCAATCACCGAATTACATCTAAATACCGAAAGAATTACTGGCGGCTATCCACTGTACTAGAAACTATATGCATTAGGTTTTCTTCCAGTAACGCAGCTGCTCTTTTTTGAAATCTTGGTGCATGATAGTTGGGGAACACTGTATAATTCACTCAGTAACCGAAACGAGGCCAAGCCGGATTCACTCGAAATCCGAATCAAAAGCACTCACGCCGCAGCAGCGCTTATACTCGGACTCACAGAGAAAGAGAGAGTGAGTGAGAGATAGAGGCTGCAATTTCGCCGGAAAGGCGAAGCAGTATTAGTGATAGCCAAGCATACGACAATTATACGAAGTAAGATTTCACAACCGATAGACCTCAGGCTGTGATATCGAACTGTCTCCAACTATGAGGTCTTGTATACAATGATATAACGCCGTCCCTTCAGCGATCAATTCTTCGAGGTCACCCGACGTTTCTTCAAGTGCAAGAAATATATATATATATATATATATATATATATATATATATATATATATATATATATATATATATATATATATATATATATATATATATATATATATATATAACGAGAAGAAAGGGGGTAAACCGAGGGGCCCGATTTTTATTAGTCATATCATAAGAAGCCAACAAACACTGACACCAACGACAACATAAGGGAAATTAATTGTGCTTAACAAATGAAATAAAGAAACGATAAACTAATGGAAATTAAAGTGGATGAAAAAACAACTTGCCGCAGGTGGGAACCGAACCCACAACCTTCGCATTTCGCGTGCGATGCTTTCCATTAGTTTATCGTTTCTTTATTTCATTTATTAAGCACAAGTAATTTCCCTTATGTTGTCCTTGGTGTCAGTGTTTGTTGGCTTCTTATGATATGACTATATATATATATATATATATATATATATATATATATATATATATATTTAAGTGGGGTTCCGAAAGCTGGTCGGGACGTAGCAGGTCTTCGGCACGCAGCCTACGCAGACGAAATAACACTCTGGACCGCAACAGGGACCCTCGTTAAAAAAGAAGAATGGCTGCAAACTGCAGCGAATCTCGTCCAACAATACGTCAGCCGACGGGGACTACAATGCACCCCCGAGAAAGCTGAGCTCCTACGAGTCTGGCGAGGCCGGGGTAACCACACTAGTCCCCACAGACCCGACAAGAAAACTCGTGGTACGCCTCAACGGGGGCCTCATACCAGAGAAGCAATTTCTCGGGATGCTGGGCATGTGGCTGCAGTCCAACCAGCGGGCCACACACACCCTCACACTCCCCAAAACCAATGTCAAGGCGATATCACGCATGATCTCCCGCGCAACATCCAAGAACAGAGGCATGAAGGAAAGGCACACCCTTCGACTGGTCAGAAGCCTGGTGGTGAGCAGAACCACATACAGCCTGCCCTACTACTATCTCACACAGTCCGAGACGAAGCAGGCCGACACACTTTTGAGGATTGATTGATTGATTGATTGAAAACTTTATTGTTCCACCGAGCTGGGGTGCCCGCCTCTTAACGTACACGTAGGTAGGGGAGGAGGACGAAGCAGTCCACGCGCGTTGAGGACGGTGAGTCTTCACGGCCTCAACGGCTAGGCGGATTGCTCGACGCTGGTTGTCTTCAGCCTCGCTCTGGAGCAAGGCCTCCCCGGCTTCTCTACTGACAATGTTTTCCTTGGCCCCTGGGGAGCCAGCACACTCCCATATTATATGGTCTAGCGTACCTTTTTGCTTACAAATTTTGCAGAGGGCGTCGTTATAGTCCCTCGTCTGTGTTAAGTAGATCCAATGTGGTGATGTATAATTGTTTCCCTGAAGGCGTCGCCAAATGCGAGCGTCCTCCAGAGAGAGAGACCGATGCGGAGGCGGAAAGATTCTTCTTTCGGCTTTGTAGTGATCGACAATTTCCCTGTACGTGATCATGCCATCTTTTATCTCTGGAACTGGCTGCTCTAGAGTTGCCCGGTGGTAGAGTGCTCGGGCGAGCTCATGAGCGGCTTCGTTGCCTGGGACTTATAAAGGTTATGTCCCTCCTGGGAGGGTTTTTGAGTAGAATGTGGAGGGCTTCTTCCGAGATTCTCCCTTTGTTAAAATTTCGGATAGCTAATTTGTTATCGCATAATATTACTCCCGCTTTTGTTCCCGCACAAGCGAGCGCTACTGCAACCACCTCGGCTGTACAGGCGTCCCTCGTGCACGTGGAGCACGCTATCTTAACGCGCCCGTCGCCATCAACCACCGTCGATACCGCAGCCCCGTCTCTGCCGCAAGCGGCGTCCACGTACGCTACGTTATGCGCCGGTGTGTCTTTAAGTTTATTATGCGAAGCATATTACGAGAGCTCAACCCAGCTCCTCAGGCGCGGCGGTGTCGCCTTGAAACCACGTGACACCGTGACGTCACGACAGAGGAGAAGTGGCTTTGGCTCAACTCTTGCAAGACGGGCTGGGTGGGAATCGAACCAGGGTCTCCGGAGTGTGGGACGGAGACGCTACCACTGAGCCACGAGTACGATGCTTCAAAGCGGTACAAAAGCGCCTCTAGTGAATGCGGTGTTGCCTTAGAAACGAGCTGTTTCTAAGGCGTGCGTCTCTTGCTCAGGCGCACATTTCGTTGCCGCGCCGAACGCTGCTTTGCTCGACGCTCACCACGTCCAATGCGGGGCGCGTAGTCGCTGCCCTGTAGCCCATTGTCTTACACCCCTTGGCGGGTCGACGGGAACGCTATCGCGTTCCACTCTTGAAGGCGAACCAGTAATGCATGAGTTGTTTCTTCGTCTAGCCGAACCAAATATAGCCAAGCAACAGCAGTTCACCAGGCTAAACAGTGGTTCAACAACTAAAATAAAGGCTAGTATGCTTCGCATCCTGGGCTTAACCTTACCTAAGCCACAGCCATTTTTACTAGAGCCTTAGCCCTGTGAGCTCTCCTCTCTTTGTTGTAGATAGGATGCATATTTTTAGGAAGGGGCGCGATTCGGAAGCGCTTACGCACGTCCAACGGAATGTCTTTTTTGTCAGTCGGGGCACCCCTGTCACATCGAATTCCTACCCATTCCATAATTTTTCTCCCTGTTTTAGACTGGCCTAATCTATCCAACTGAGACACTCGTACTGCCTCCGTGAGTTTAACTAGCGTGTTGTGTACCCCCATTTTGAGGATGAGGTCTGTCGAGGTCGAGTCTGGGAGCCCTAGGGCTCTCTTAACGCTCTTCCTAATGATCGCATCTATTTTATCCTTTTCTTCTCGTCTAAACACAAGATACGGTGTGGCATACGCTATACGGCTGGTAATGAAGGCTTGCATGAGTCTGAGGAGGCTGTTCTCTTTGAGGCCCCTGCCCTTGAGTGAAAAGCTAGAAGGATACGCGGCTCAGGTAACGGGGAACTTTTGAGGATAGCTTTCAAGACCACTCTCCGCCTGCCGATGAGTAGATCGACTGAAAGATTATTGGCGCTAGGGTTGCACAACACCCTCAGCGAACTGACAGAAGCCGTTTACGTCTCGCAACAACCGAGACTTGCGCGGACTCGCACGGGCCGGCAGGTCCGACAAACCTTGGGGTTCCCAGCAATAACAACACGAACCCAAGAAACCTGCTCGATATCTCGTCACGTCCAGGACAGGTATCACGTTGCCCCGATACCACGCAACATGGACCCTAACCTATACTCCGGCAGGCGGAGAGCAAGGGCTCAGTACATCGAGAAAGCATTCAGGTTCAATACCACGGCCCGTTTTACGGACGCCGCCATGTATGGGACGAACAACAAGGGCGCAGTGGCAGTGGCATGCGACCACCGAGCCCAGGTTACCACCACTGCATCAATCCGCCCCTGCACGATCACGGAAGCCGAAGAGTTGGTCATCGCATTAGCCATACGCGAAGTACAACACGCAAACAAACCACTGACGATCGTCACGGATTCCCAGCAGGCCTACCGCAACTTACTACAGGGAAGAATTGGAAGACCTGCTGCACAAGTCTTAGCCGAAATACTCAAGGGAGATTCTGAGGGCATCATCACTACCCAAACCATCACCTGGATACCGGGCCACACCGGCATCACGGGCAACCTGCAGGCCGACACAGCAGCTCGAGGATTCGTGCACAACCGAGCACTCATCACACCGGCTGCAGAAGGCCCGGACCCCGTCGACCTCGAGTATTGAGCCATCGTTAACTACCACAGAGGGAGTCGCTTGCGATATCCACCATCCCATGGAAATCTAAAGACGGAGGATGCCTCTGCCTGACGTAGGTTCCAGACAGGCACCTACGCGAACCTACACATATTACATGGCATACACCCCACAGCCTACAGGGACGAATGCCCGTGGTGCGGGGCCACACCAACCCTACACCACATTACGTGGGAGTGCACGCTGCAAAACATAGAACACCCCGACACGAACACCACGAGGGAGTAATGGGAGGCACTGCTGTCCAGCTCGGCCCTCGATGACCAGCTCAAGCTGATCCAGAGAGCTGAGAAGATGGCAAGAGCCAGCGGAGCCCTGGACTAGGGGCCCCGACCATTAGCGATACTTTTTTATTATTCTTTTAACTAAGTCTCATACCCGCCGTGGTTGCTCAGGGGCTATGGTGTTGGACTGCTGAGGTCGCGGGATCGAATCCCAGCCACGGCGGCCGGATTTCGATGGGGGCGAAATGCGAAAACACCCGTTTACTTAGATAGAGGTGCACTTAGAGGTGCACGTTAAAGAACTCCAGGTGGTCGAAATTTCTGAGTCCTCCACTACGGCGTGCCTCAGAATCAGAAAGTGGTTTTGGCACGTAAAACCTCATAAATAATTTTTTTAATTAAATCTATCTATCTATCTATCTATCTATCTATCTATCTATCTATCTATCTATCTATCTATCTATCTATCTATCTATCTATCTATCTATCTATCTATCTATCTATCTATCTATCTATCTATCTATCTATCTATCTATCTATCTATCTATCTATCTATCTATCTATCTATCTATCTATCTATCTATCTATCTGCACAAATAGGGCCATTGGATGTGTTTCTGAATAGACAACTTGGACCCCTGGAAATGTGCAACTGGGCGCGGTTCACTAGGCATTAATTAATTAATTAATTAATTAATTAATTACATCGGATGGTTGGACGGAGCCGTCATTCACGTAAAATATGTTCGAAAAGTTCTCTTCGAAAAGAATTGCGGAATAATCCATGTCTGGGTGAATGTCGACGTTGTAATGCGATGGGCATTGAAGAAATGTAGCGACACGCCACGTATACCTTCCACCGAAACTCGTCCCGTAGTATGCGGCGTGTATGAAGCCGCATACTCGCCTTGTTTTAGCCTGTCCGCTATGCCGGCAAACGGGGCCAGTTTGGGCGAATCGCCGGATTTGCGGGGGCGTAAACGTGAGCGGCCAGAGCGGTGCAGCCGCCTGGTGGCGTAGACTTCAACCAGACAACCACAGAGGTAAAACTGCAGTAACCCACTATATCCTGCTTCGCTGCTGGTGCAAATATTTGGCAGCGGCGTAATTGTGAACACGATTACGCCGCTGTCGAAAATTTACACCAGCAGCTAAGCAGAATATAGCAATTAGCTTTAGGGTTGTGTGGTTGAGCTTCGCGCCACCAGCTGGCGCCACCAATCCGGCCGCTTGCGTTTACGCCCAACCGGCAAACCGCCCGCACTTGCCAGACTACCGGACGCACTAAAATTCTCTATTCTGCGAGTACAAGTCGATCGCTTCAAGCCCGACGCCAATGTGAATATACATTCAGACAAGGCTGCCTCAAGTAAATACCGAGCGGGTTTGTTCCCGCCCAGCACCGGATATCTTAAATGATTTTTTTTTTCATTGACGAGCGACACACATAGCTAAGGCATATACACAGCGATCCCCCCGGTTGGCGTGAAATAGGTTCAACGAAAGCGACACGCACCAATTAGTGGCCCCCGGGGTACATACTCATTGGCACACAGCACTATGACCCCAGTGGCACATACGCAGTGGTAGTTACACCCAAGCTGACATCAAACCTCTCTCTCTCTCTCTCTCTCTCTCTCTCTCTCTCTATATATATATATATATATATATATATATATATATATATATATATATATATATATATATATATATATATATGACCTCCTATATATGACATCAAAGAGGTTTAGGACATATCTACAGGAACCACTCTCTCTCCGGGATCGGCCCAGCACTGCGGACGACGCCAACGCCGCACAACTGAGTAGCAAGCCCAGAAAACTTTTTAAAATTTCGTCGACTCAGGTTAGGTGAACAGGGCAAGGCTATATCAGCAGACGGCCACGGCTATAGGGTGGCCGCCCACCTTTGGGCATCAACAGCTTGGTCTCCGAAATAAAGTTTATTCACTCGCTCAGATTATAGCTTTCCATAAGTGACACACGAGCATGAAACATCACAAATGTTGTCGTTGTACACAAATGCATTCGCTTTAAAACGCGTTGTGACTGACCAAAGAGACTTGAATGTCTACATCCGCTAAAATCCTCAACGGACAAGTCAAATTAAACAGGAAGTTATCTCCGCATCGACGTTTCTCAGATCAGGAGAGCCATTGTGTTCCAAAGTAGCCTCAGAGCAGCGTCCGTCATCTGGCAAGGATACTCGATGTCGAAACTCAGAAGCAGGTCGCCTCGCGTGCTGGGGTCGTCAGGGCGGCGAAGGCCCTGTCCCCGGATGCGGTTGACGGTGGTGGGCGTGACGATATCTGTCAGCGGCACAAATATCGTGCCGTGAGTGATTGTGGGCACTTCCAGCGTTGTCCCGCGCAGGGCCTGTGAATCGGTGATGAAAAAAATGGCTGTGGCTTAGGTAAGGTTAAGCCCAGGATGCGAAGCATACTAGCCTTTATTTTAGTTGTTGAACCACTGTTTAGCCTGGTGAACTGCTGTTGCTTGGCTATATTTGGTTCGGCTAGACGAAGAAACAACTCATGCATTACTGCTTCGCCTTCAAGAGTGGAACGCGACAGCGTTCCCGTCGACCCGCCAAGGGGTGTAAGACAATGGGCTACAGGGCAGCGACTACGCGCCCCGCATTGGACGCGGTGAGCGTCGAGCAAAGCAGCGTTCGGCGCGGCAACGAAATGTGCGCCTGAGCAAGAGACGCACGCCTTAGAAGCAGCTCGTTTCTAAGGCAACACCGCATTCACTAGAGGCGCTTTTGTACCGCTTTGAAGCATCGTACTCGTGGCTCAGTGGTAGCGTCTCCGTCCCACACTCCGGAGACCCTGGTTCGATTCCCACCCAGCCCGTCTTGCAAGAGTTGAGCCAAAGCCACTTCTCCTCTGTCGTGACGTCACGGTGTCACGTGGTTTCATGGCGACACCGCCGCGCCTGAGGAGCTGGGTTGAGCTCTCGTAATATGCTTCGCATAAAAACAGGGGGGCACGCATTACGCTGAGTATATACGGCTGAGAGTTGCGTAAGCAGTCGTTGCGTAAGCAGGCGCTCGAAAACAAGGAGTGCAGTGCGGCTTTGCGCCCTCGGCCCACTTCCTATACAGAAATGGCGCCCTTGCAAGCCGTAGCTACTCGCAACTAGAAAAAAAAACACGCAGTTTCGCACGAAAGGCGAAGCGTCAGCTGCGACAGCAAGTTAGTATACAGCTATATGAAGTATACGGATAGTACTTTTATCTGCCGCGGACAAACTTATAAACACATATAGGCATACTAACTAAATCAACAAGCACGTACGGTGTCACGCGCGCACGAGCAAACATGAGCGCACCTCACTCGATGACCGCGGAAACTCGCTGTCAAAACGCTGGGGTGAGGAAGCTCGGCAGCAGCAGCGAGCGAACTGACCCTCGCGCTGCCTCTCGCATCAACGCGAAGTAAGCCGCGAAAACAGCGCACGGCGGACTCTGGTGCCGTCGCAGATGGCTTTCAAGATACAGCGGCCCGGAAGCAGAACGCGCCGCCTGTCCCTCCCCTCCCCCCTGGAGCCTTGCGCGCGACGGAAGACGGCGCACTTCCTCCCTGCTTTTCTCCGTCGCGCGGGCGAGACTGAGCCGCGAGAGCCGGCTCACCCTTGCACCCCTTCACTCGCGCATGCAGCATACGGCGCGCGGCGACGATATTATCGCCCTTGGACTTTCTACGGAATGACATGGCGACGGCAAAAACGCGCCTGGAGTGTCCATATAATTGTTATCGCAATAAAGAAAACAGCGTCCCCTCCCCGATCCCTCCCTCTTTTGTACATCTGTAATCAGTGCCGTTTCCTTGCTTTTTCCATTTCTTTTTTCTCAGCAAAGGTGGTGGCAGCCCTAGGTGTCCTCTGTATAACGAAGCGAGCACGCTCACAACGAGAGAAACGTAACACGTGCCTCTTTGAAAGTGATCTTTGCGACGTAGCGGACATCCGCTCCATCCCTCTTGAAGTGTGGGTGCGGCTTGTCACGTATGACGAACACGACGTCGGCGGGGATGCTGTTGGGAAGCCGGTCTCCTTCGCGGTGGAACCTGATCTTGGTGCCTTCCTTCCAGCCGGGCTTCACTTTGACCTCGAACACCTTGGCCTCCGGCTTCAGCGTGCGACAGTCCGGGTCCGTCACCATCCTCGTGATCGTAATTTTCTTGGTGCAACCGTCGTACACTTCCTCGAGTGACACGTACACGTCGTGATAAATCGTCGGCTCTTGGTGTCGTTCGGTTGCTCCGGACGTAGCTTCAATCAATCAATCAATCAATCAATCAATCAATCAATCAATCAATCAATCAATCAATCAATCAATCAATCAATCAATCAATCAATCAATCAATCAATCTTTTACGCGCGCAGGGACAACCGGAGGTCTAAGTACTGGCGCAGAGGAAGGAAAAATGGTAGAAAAGCTAAAACTACAACAGCCAAAAGTTGTGGGTTAAAAATAGTAGAACGAGAAGCCAAAAAGAAAAGAACGCGATAAAGAGGTATACATAATGAGCTACAATCCGGCAAAGGCGCAACTGAGAGACAGAGTACAGACACATACAATAAATAGGCCTGACAATGAATAACTGAGCTTAAACACAAGCTGAGCAACGCTTATTCGATGGGGTGGCCTACGGAAGGACAGATAAACAAAACGGGAGAGTAGTCTGATTGGCTCAAAAATGTCGCCATTACAGAATTTCACAATACGGCGGAATACGGCCAGGTAACAAAAATTGAAGCTGGATTGTCACGGGGTCAAGACAAATTTAGATACATTGTTTTGGGGGGGACTAAAGAAACAATAAGTGTGGAACCCAGCTGGGGGACTGTATAAAGGCGCAACAAGTGCCTGATAGGCCAAGCCACCCTATGCAGAAACGGGCAATGTACAGCAGAAATATTTAGGACGCTCTGACGCTTGCTAGCATTCTTCTACGGTGTTTGAAAGGTTTGCACCTTCTATATAAGGCGCCTATGCAAAGGGCGCATTCTCTCGTCCAACCCATCTGCTAGGCGGGTTCGTCACCAAATATTACAGGTACTTGAGACACACGTGCTGGCGCTCGAGAACTCTGAAGGTTTACATGCTGTGATGTGCGTGTCCCTGTGTGTCTTCTTTTGTCCCGTCTTTTAATCGCGCGACCGTACGCCCCTTGAAGATGCATTACCAACAAGCAACCCTTGCAACCCTTGTGTAGGAGAGTTAGGCAAGGACAGCACTCCTCTCCCCCTCGTCACCTTCTCCTCCCATGGCAACTGCTGGAGAGGAGGACAGCACTCGCCTTCCACGCCGGCGCTTGCGATGCTGGAGGCAACAGACACGTGAGGAATCTGCTCGTATGCAGAACCAGGCGCGGATCCTTTCTTTTAATTTTTTTTTATGGGGAGGGGGGGGGGGTGAGGATCTGATTATGTGCTGATTGATGACGATAATTTTTTTTTTGCACTTGGGTTTTCTTCAAGAAATTAAACATTTCTTGGCTCTCCAGAGCAAAATAACAGCTATGGAAGGATAAGTTTACACGAGTTTGTCACGCGCCGTATATGCGCTGGCGCTGTGCACAGAGATTTTAAGGGGGATGGGAGGCCAGGGCATCCGGCCATCCCCCTCTGTATCTGCGCATGCGCGTACCACTGCCGTTGCCGAGCATCTTGTGGTGGTCTTGACTCATCGTCTCCTGCGAGGATAACAGGAACAAGCTGGGCAAGGTGAACAAGCGGCCGCCGGATGAACAGACGTGTTCCGGAGGCCAGGGTTGCACAATAAGTCTAACCCCTGTTAGATATGGAGCTGTTTCCTGCGATTACTTCGAGTTCCCCAAACCACTTCGAATCGCAGCACAGCTAATTGAGGAATGCAGAAGCAGGAAAGCACATTCCAGAGGAGCACCAGACAAGTGCAAACAAGTTTGCGGCCCCCAGGTCGTGCGCCGCCGGGATTAGAAGGGGGCCTCGGACAGTGGAGCTCAATCGTCCCCCTTCGCCTTTGAAGAAGGCATTTGCCACCACTGCGGAGCCGTACCACCGGGAGCAGGTGGGCAATCGTACAATGGAGCATGAGCGCCCCCCCTCCTTCTCCACCTTAGAAGTGGATTGCGATTCTGCGAGGCAAGAGCGCAGGAGGGTCAAGTGATCAAGAGAGGAGGACCAGGCGCCGACTCCCTTCGCCGGGTATGACACCATCGCACGGGCGCCTACCATTGGCGGAAAGTGGCGTCATCTGAGCGGACTCTCCCATTGGTCGAACATGACGTGACTTCCAGTGCTCGAAGGGTTTATAAGAAGCCTTCCAGAGAGACCCGAGCATTCTGGGACATTCCCTGATTCCCTGATTCAGCTCTCTCGAACTTCTTGCCGCGGGCCGCAGCGTCCGAGTTGCTGCCGGCCCGTAATGACTGTACAACTGTTAATTGACGCTCACCTCCCTGTACATAATGTAAAATAAATACTCCCAAGTTTTGCTTTTTCATCCCGAAGTTCGTCCTCCAACCCCTACACCCCATAGAAGCGACATTGCTTGTAGACTAATTTTGGAGGTATTAGTGCTTTCGCATCATCCGCAATGAGCCGAATAAACTGAAAGTGGTATGACTAAGCCCTTATCTGCAGAGTTATCTGCTCGGCCTCCTCCTTAGAGAATTTTTCGAGGGATAAAATACACTAAACAGTAATAACTGAGTTGCCATCGCCAAAGATGCTGCAAACGAATTTTTGAACGCTACGCACGGTCAAGACAGGTAAAATATATCTTTTTTCATAAAAGAATATACTCGTATGTCTCGAAAATTGTGCCCGAAATAACTGATAACTGTATTCTGTATACTTATTAAGTAAAGCAAATATCACACAAACTTTAGAACTATATCAGCTTGAAACCAGCAGAGCAGTGCATGCCGCTGATATGAAAAATGTAAATGCCATGAAATGGAGAAGTTGAAGAGAAATATTTTGTTAAAACTTTGTCAGCCTCCCTGCCCTACTCTCATTGGCATCTCTCTCTCTCTCTCTGTCATTGAAGAACTTTGTGCACATATTTGTACATATGCAACGACCAGAAAAAAATCTCAATGACACTGTCCTTTGTTAGCATGTATTGAGCAGGAGGAGCTGTCACCGGTCGTGTATTGTAATTGCTCCGAAATTATAGTGGCAACAGAGAGCACATATAAAAAGCAGGAGTTCTGCAAGATATACAAGGGCGCGAGTCGAATGAAAGTGAGCCAATGCGAATATATGACAAACGGGGTACTTTATTTAAAAGTAATCTCCATGAGCATTTAGACATTTGTCCTACTGACTAACGAGTCGCGTGATTCCCGTCTCATAAAACTCCTTGGGTTGCTGTTTCAAAAAGTCTGTAACTGACTCTTTCACGTCATCCTCCGAAACGAATCTGATTACCTTGAGGTGTTTTTTTTTCAAATGCTACAACATGTGAAAGTCGCAAGGCAACACGTCTGGGCTGTGTGGCGGATGTTGCAGCGTTTTCCGTGCACTTTAACTTTGCCATTTTTGTGTTAACCACATCAGCGACGTGGGGACGGGCATTGTCGTGGAGCAAGATGACCCCATTCCTCGATTTTCCACGTCGTTTGTTCTTAATTGCGACACGCAGCCGATCCGACGTTTCACAATATCGGAAACGATTGATAGTCTCTCGTGGTTTAGCAAATTCGATTAATAATGGCCCCTGACGATCGAAAAAAAAAAGTCAACACCTTTCCGGCAGAAATGACGGCCTTTCCTATTCTTGGGGGTGGTGAATTCAAATGTTTCCACTGTAAGCTTTGCCGTCGTGCTTCAAGCTCGTAGTAGTCCATGGCACCATGATTCGTCCCCGGTCACAATGGCAGACAAAATGTCCTCACCCTGCGTGACACCGGATTAGATGAGTCAAAGCAGCGCCGAAACTCTCCGTCTTCTGGCGGCGGTTCGAAATCTTGGGCATCCATTGCGCACACAAGAGCCGATAACCGAGATGTTCATGAATTATCGTATGACCCGAACCGTGACTGATGTTCACACGCCCTGCCAATTAACCGATGCTTACCTTCCGTTCTTGTCTAATCAGCCTTTGGAATTGTGTTGGGGGTGATTGCACGGTGACTTTGGCCCGGTCTTGGATCGTCTTTGTAACTTTCACGTCCTGCTTTGAACCGTGTGCTCCAACATTTCACAGTGGCCAATGAAATGCAATGTTCACCGTACACGGCAGCCACACGGCGACGAATTCCTTTTTGGGAAACATCTTCATCTGTCAAAAACCTCACGACACCACGCTGTCCAACTTTTGGAGTTTCCATTATGTCACGCAACCATGTTCACCCCAGTGTATGATAGCATTAAATAACCTTGATCCTCACACCTGCGTGTCACTTTTGCAAATGAGAGATGCCACTGTGCCACGCGCATGCCTCGCAGATAATGAACCGAACCATTATTGCGCATGGTGGGTTGGCTCACTTTCATTTGACTCGCCTTCGCACATTACAAATGCGAAGATGCAGCTTGATAATTGGCAAAATAGTGTCACTGGAAACAAAGCTCACTGCTCATATACACAAAACCTTGCAAGAAGATATTTAAATATACGTATAGGTATCCAATAAATCTACGCATTTAAGAAAAAGTCGCTATATATGATGCGCCAAACAAGGCGAATAAACATGACCCCCTCCCTCGCTGCGCCCCTGACCCGGTCACATTATTTGCACTTAGGTAATCAGAAGCCTTATTAATTAGTAAATTGTAGTCAACGAGCCGATCATGCGTGTAGATTCCACGTGAAAATAATGTCCGCCTGTTTGAGCAATCCATCTCAAGAATTAGAATTGCGCTAGCTATCTGCCACGGGCGATTTTTAAAAAAAATTCGTAAACGTCATTGCCAAAAAAAAAAGAAAACTGCATGTTCCAACAGGCACGGTGGATCTGCACATCTTTTTTTTTTACCTCGTAATTTACGCGTCTAATAAAGCTTTCATACCGCGCTGCGTCGATAAGCCCAGCCTAAGGGTAAATGTATCTTCTGATGTCATTTGTTTTTCATCGAGGTTTAAGATCGCGGGACACTCCTTTTAGGCAGCATTCTATACTCTTGTAATCGCCGTTGCATATTCCCCGCGGGCGTTGTGCACTTATTCTTTGGATTAAACAATTAGGGAGCGCATTCGTAAATCGGAAAAGTAGAACACAGGGGGGCACGTCAGAAAATTCTTCACGACGGTTTTTTTTTTTGTCTTTTCACGAACAGGCGTCAAAAAAATGCGCGACTTACTTTCTTCGGAGTCCGGTGACTAAACTGTACACGTATGCTCCCGACTCGTTCCCTCCGCCCAGATATGTGTGCGCGTGCGGATATATATACCGCTTCACAAACGCAAGCTATGTCTCGCATCGACAAGTTCAGGGGCTTGTCACCGGCCGTCACTGGAACGCACCCTCGCGGAGAGACCCCAACGGCACAGACGTATTGGCACACCGTTATCAGCCGGAGCCACGTACCTCGCGTGGCGCAATTCCGTATACCGCGTATTCGCACACGTTGCCCGCATGGGAGGAAGTATATGTATGGTCGCTAAGAATGCAGAGCGGTATATGATTTACCCATGCGGTTATTTCTATCTATCTATCTATCTATCTATCTATCTATCTATCTATCTATCTATCTATCTATCTATCTATCTATCTATCTATCTATCTATCTATCTATCTATCTATCTATCTATCTATCTATCTATCTATCTATCTATCTATCTATCTATCTATCTATCTATCTATCTATCTATCTATCTATCTATCTATCTATCTATCTATCTATCTATCTATCTATCTTTTGTTTTCGAGTATCTAAGGCATGCGTTACAACACTTATTGAAGTCGTAGAGCAGAGAGAACGATGGAAGCGACGACGATAAATTCCGAATGAACTTGTTGCAAGAAAGTTGCGCTTCCTGCGCCGATGGCACCGAGATACATCCGCTGACTATTGGGGGCGAGCTCAGCACTTGAAAAGCTGGCGCCACCGTCGGCGAGAGGTATCACGCGGACACAGCGGCCGCGTTGGATGCTCCGGAAGCGCCGAAGCGAGCTGAAAACGAAAGTTTGAAGTCCCAGCTGCGCTGCGGTTCCGATTAAGTGGTGAGGCTTTACCGCCTTGGGTGTCTGCTTGACAACATTTGAAAGTACTATAACAGGTAGGGGCTGCCTTTGGAGGCGTGCAGCGTGGTAGGCTACTGCTCGGTGCCGCAGTGCCGGACGTACGCAACGGAGCCCGGTGTCGGGCTTATCCACACGTAGCCACAGGACAAGAAGCTACGTGAAGCTTGGCTTGAGAAACTTAGGTCCAGCAGACGGCAATCGGCCACAACTCTGGTATGCAGCAAGCACAGACGTGAGGAAGATTTCCGCTACGGCGCCGCGACTACGATGTTCGGTGAGTAGCAGAAAACGCACACTGAGACGCTCGCCCGCGCCCGCTGCCCGACTAACCTCATGACGATTTGGTCTATGAACTTGTCGATGCTATAGATACTGGCAAGTTCACTGGAACGGCAGGGGAGCGGTAAGACGCACATAAAAAAAAAAAGAGGCGTGGCATATGGTCATGTTTGTGTTACGAATTAATGCACTGGATTACGAAATAGAAGCAGAGGGAAATCGCACGCTGAGAAGACCGATAAACACAGTGCGACGCAACTTGTGAAATAATACTGGAATGTCCAAGAATTTAGATTACTAAAGAAAAAAAAATTGAATCGTCGCGACGGCACATCACAGTCGCCGTAGGCATCGATCCCTATAACGAAATTATTTTTGAACAGTTCTGATAGCGTCCACGCAACAATGGTTGCTAGTGTACTGTCAAAAGCGGCATCAAGCTCACAGCACGGTGCGAAAACGCGCAAGCAGCGAAAGCGAAACATTGTGCACAGATATGCAGGCAGAACAGTCACTGCGAAGGCATGCGATTGCTCCATTGAGGCTTCGTTTTGTTATGCTCCAGTTGGTTATACAGACAACCCACCATAAGAACATATTTCACATAGTTTACTCTCAGCGTTTGCCTACCTTTCACGCATCGCAAGACGCCGGTTCGGGAGACTCCATCGCGGCGACTGTGCGCAGTGGCGTTCACTGTACGTATTCGGTAAAGAGAAAGCGTCTGTAAACGATTCTCTGCTTTCAGTTTGCCCAAGACTGTTATTTCGACAGTAAAAAACTTCCCCCGTTTTGAGAGTACCTACGTAAATGTCCAGGAGGGCTACCGCGTTGTGTTTTTATCGAGCGCCGTAAGCGAAACCTATGAGGAGCGCGCCGCGTGATCCCTCGTACTACGCAAGGGAGGAGCTTCCGACAGATGGCGACTCCGTAACTCCTCGCCTCCAATAACCATAGCGTCTCACTCATTCTCACCTGTTCAAGAATTACGGCTCCTGAAGTTCTATCGGCGCCTGATCACTACGGCTGGCTTATAAGTTACCCGCAACACATGTGCATAGTTTCGCAAACAAAATGAAGTGCTAATCGCGTAGAGCGCGCGCACACGCACACACACACCGTGGTTCGTTTGCCTACGCAAAGATGAGCCGATATCGTGGCTGCGTTTCCCGCCCGCACACTTCACCACAGCAAATGGGGGCACACTTCCATGAAAAGGCCGATATGCTTCACCGCACAGCACATCACAGACGACCACGCGTGGTTCACGTTTGCGAGTAAGAAAAGGACAGCGTTGCTGCACATTTTCATCGCGCGGCTTACCGCACGCTGATGTTCTATGGCACGCAATAATGCTAATCTGGCTGGCAAGCAAATTTGAAGGTGCAGTATGAGACACCAATGTTGCCCGATTTAGATATATTGAAGCGAAATAGGTTTGCACGTGTTGACACCGGACCCTTAAGGCGAGAACGACGAAGTTCGTGGTTGCGCGCGGGCTCTCCGAGGACCAGCCATCGCTAAAGGCAGACGTTTTGTCCGAGTCTGTCGGTGCTAAACTGTTTTAGTTGCCATAGCTGGGTGACATTTCTGGTGGAAGTGCTGATATTACGTGCATTACAACACTTGGGTATTGTTTTTTATTTATTGCTGAGTTACAGTGTTCTAAACTTCATAGGAGAGTTTATTGGACATCATTAATTTTTAAATGCCTCTTAAAAACGTCGGTTACCTACACAAATCCTCCCTTTGCTACAGTCACTATAGATATAAACTATTTTTTTTATAATGCGACAAACGTTAGCGAAATCGTTGCAGTAGTTCTCATGATAAACGCTGTATCCGTTCTGCTCACTACATCCGGCCTCGCCACCTGCAAGAATGCAGCGGTTTGAGGTGCAAGCTATGCCTCTAGGCAGGGGCTTCCCCAGGAATCGAAGCGAGGGGAGGCTAAACTATACAAACTGTTTCTTTCTTAGTCCACTAGTTAAATAAAATACGTTATTTATCGCTCACGGTCAACGCCACGGACGCCGACGACACCGGCGTTTCTGCGACACGAGCTCCTTAACGCTATCGCGTTAATAGACGTCTTTTAACCAAATGCGCATCCCCGTGACGTACGTTTCCCATTTTCTCTATGTACACCTGGGAGGCAGTGTTTTCTATTTAATCTGAAAAAAAACTTATTTTTTAGAAATTCAGTTTTTACCGAAAAAGGTTTGTATTCACTTTTTAAATGTTTCACCATTTTGCAAAGTATAAGGACACTTTTAAACTTTTTGGCAGGGCCAATGACGAGATTTAAGTTTTTGAAACAATGTTTACGGAGTATGCGAATTATGCAGCACTTGTAAAGCAGCCATCAATTGTCTTTTGACGCTCACAGTTTATTAAAACGCCGGGATTAGCTTCCATAGCCCTTTGCCTCGCCAATTTTAAGTATAGCTGTTTAAAGAGCTTGTTCATAAGATCAGAGTTGTAAACAAAGAATGGCCCCGAATCAATGAAGAAAGTAAATTATATGTGTGTTTACTACACTCAGTTCAAGTTAAAGGTGGCTTTATTTCGTTGTAAAATTTACTTTAGGATGTATCACTTGTTTCCAATAGTGATTAGCGTTGTCTGCATTTAAAAACATTCTCCATTTATATTTTCGTGCCTCGAACCACATCCCTTCCTTTTTCTTTTCACCCGACGTCCACTGCAGCTAAACCTTTCTATGAGGCTGTACATTTTCAGCGAAATTTGGTTCCTGGTTAGAAGTGAAGCCCCTCTGAATAAAGTAGACAGGTGTGTATTTTCTCTTTCCGCCTTGCTTTAGATGGCAACGTGGTATTTCACTCCTCCTTTTATTGGGGCTTGACCAAACTGCCCCAACATTTAATACAAGTATTGACAAAAGCAAGATTTAAAAATTCAAGGGAGGGGGGGGGGGTCTACACACCCCCTAGAGTGCGTGTAGGGAAATCACTGCCTCAAAGCATTGCCGTAGACTGGTTGGTATTTCTTGCTCTGACCCACAATCGCTCCCCTAGTGTTCGGGCAGCTAAACTATACTCTTGATTAAAGCCTATTCACTCAAGGCTGGAGCGTGGTCACATTCTCTTCTACACTTTATTGCACGTGTACATATCTAAAACATAGGAGCACATCTTTGGAATATCATCTAGATTATAGTCTATTCAGTTAGGGCCGGAGCATGATTACATTACACTTATTAAAATATAGGAACGCATCTTTCAAATACAATGCATGCGGCATCCTCGTGTGGAACCGCATTGAAATCCTGACGAAATCATATCTGCCTGCGTCGTTAAGTGTTCCTTTCTTCCATGAATTTCACGCTTTCAAGCAGTTCCCATAGGAGTTTGAAGTTTGCAATTCTATCATATAAGAGATACATAATAAAGAAAAGCACCACACTCATGATGCGACTACACGGAGAAATAAAATTTGCCCTCAGCTACTGGTTTTGCCTGTGTGCAGCCAAGGTGCCTGCTCTCTGAAGGGTGTCCATGTGCACGAGGGGCAAAGAGGTACACTTTGCCTCTATTGCGATTGCTACCAAGTCTGAGTAGACAGCTGCAATCAGGACAAGCTAGCCAATAGTTTCCTACCAAAGTTAGAGTCTGTGGGGCTAGTAGCAGGCAGAGATAAATTTCTCAGCTAGTGCGTAAGCCATCGTTGGTTGAACGCAACTGTGGCCTCCCAAGCTCGCAGCAGTGCATAACCTCCTCAAAGGCCACCCTTCCTTGCTCGCTTTGATGCAGGATGGCGCTGCTGGCAGATGGAAAAGTTGCTCTGCCAAGACTGCCGCAATTTTACCCGTTTGCAATGAGGTTGCAAATCGGGACAGCAATGCGAGACAATCTTTCCACGACAGCTATGTTCCCACCCATACGTGTTATCCCTGTGCGGCAGCAAGCAGCAATCACCTGCGTTAACAGCACGGACGTGTCACACTAGGTTGAAAGAACAGAAAGCAAATCACAATGTAGCAAAGTGTTTATTTACAGCGACAAAGAGTACTCTCTGTACAAAGCATCACTAGTGTGCCACAGATATACTTTGGGCGCCCATATCTGTGCACACAAGAAAAAAAAAAAAAAGTGCATGCCATTATTTACATTATGTACAAGGGCAGACGACTGCAGCACTTGGGAACTTCACTGGACAAGGGGCTTGATGCATAGTGAAATGCAAATAGCGCTGCAACGTCTGCCAACCTTATAAAAGCATGTGAAGACGAGAGATCCTACAATGTGATGACGCAATGGCACCCACAAGGCATGGGTGTTGTGCAGTCACACTGGGTTCCGACTGCAGTCTTCCAATCTGCAGCATGGCCAGGCATCCTGTGCAGCGATCCTGTGGATCACTACAAGAGTTGCACTCTGGGGCCGGCTTCAGCCTGTCTTGCCCACCAGTCTTGCAGAAGACCAGCATGTCCTTGTGGGGGCTCTGTCGAGGCATAAAGCCTTCTAAGCAAAAAATTTGTTCCAGTCCTATTGTTGCACAGAAATACATGCGACAGTCATCCCCAGCTGGCGACCTTAGGAAGGGCTTTACAAAAGTCACGTATGTCCTCTTGCCAAATATCTATGCTTTGCTCAGACATGGGGAGGCAACGTGTCCCAGAGTATTTGCCGTGCACTTTCCGTTAAGTGCTCGGGGAACTGGATGTCGAAGCCAACAAGCAAGTCGCCACGCTTTGTTGGGTCTTTGGGGTACGGCAGGCCTTGGCCCTGGATCCGCTTGACTGTTGTGGGCTTGACGATATCCTTCAGCTGCAGTGATATCTTGCCCTTGGTCAATGTTGGTACCTCTATCGTCACTCCACACAGAGCCTGGAAGGAAACGGGAGCACAGATATTCAGTATTGCTGTCGCTGGCAAGCGACATGCACCTAGCAAAGTTAGCACAACACTCTAGTTGGCTATGTAGTGCAAAGGCTAAATAAGATTTATCATTAGCGCTAGAAACTAGAGGCTTGAACTACAGTTCATATAGTCTTTACCTGGTCCAGTAAACGAGGACTTAAATTGTGCTTATGGAGAAATAGGAGCTCAGTTGAGGTTAACAGTAAAGCAAGTAAGCTCACCAGAAAAGCCGATTTTTGTAAAAAACACTGCTAGCCAAGTCTCTACAACGTTACGAGTCCCAAGTACCAGCTCAACCTCTGAAAAAAATTATTCTGCTATTGCCACCTTAGCATACAAAGTTACTTCAGGAGGGGCACATAAAACTAACTGAAAAGCTCGTCGCAAAGAATGGAGTAGAGAACCTACCTGCTTGAGCGTGAGCCTGGCAGTGTAGCGGACGTCAGCGCCTTCCCTCTTGAACTGCGGGTGGGGCTTGTCGCGGATGATGAACACTATGTCCGCCGGGATGGTGCCGGGAAGCTGGTCGCCTTCCCGCTGGAAGGTGATCTTCGTGCCGGCCTTCCAGCCGGGCTTCACGTTGATGGTGAGCACCTTCTCCTCGCGCTTGGGCGTGCGGCCGTCCGGTCCCATGACTTTCCGGCTGATCTTCATCTTCTTGGTGCAGCCGCGGAGAACCTCCTCGAGTGTCACGTGCAGATCGTGCTCGATGGCAGGGTCCTGCCTGCCCTGAGCCTTTCCGCCACTGCCCGGCCGGGCGCCCGCCGTGAAGCTCTGGGACCGGAACGGGTTCGCGCCGGGTCTCCCGCCGCCCATGGGCACGCCGAAGGGGTCGCCGTCCAGGTCCATGTCGTCGTCAGCGCCCCCACCGGGTCCGCCGAAGAACATGTTCATGCCGCCGGCGCCCCCGGGTCCGCCGCCGAAGTTGAAGAAGCTCTCGAACGGGTTGTCGGTGCCGAAGAATTGGGCGAACGTGGCCCGCGGGTCGCCGTGGAAGGTGTAGGTGAACGACTGGCCTCCGGGCATGTTGGGCCCTCCGCCGCCGCCACCGCCGGCGCTGCCCTTGAGGCCTTCCTCGCCGAAGCGGTCGTACACGTCCCGCTTCTTCTTGTCGCTGAGCACCTCGTACGCCTCGGCAACCTCCTTGAACTTCTCCTCGGCCTCCGCAGACTTGTTCTTGTCGGGATGGTACTTGAGGGCGAGCTTCCGGTAGGCCTTCTTGATGTCATCGTCGCTGGCACCCTTGCTGATGCCGAGGATCTTGTAGTAGTCTTTACCCATCGTCTCCTGCAAAGATGACAGGAACGAGGTAAGCACACACAAGTGGTTTCAGAATGAAAAAAAGAAAGACATACGTGCTCCGTAGGTCGGAGCTGCACAAGTCTAACCCCACAGCTAAAGCTGCCATCTTTTCTCGAAATATCAGTGTATTTTAGCGTCAAGTAAAATTAGGGACGAATGGAACTGCAGCCAGGTGTACAGAAGTGTTGCTTATTTGGGTCGATCGAACTTACACTACACATAAACAATGCTGCGATTGAAAGGGCATGGGCCAATTATAAAAAAACATACGACATTTACGAGTTCATTCTTATTGTATGCTTGCGCAGGAAATAACCCTGGCGAAAGGGTCAGGCCGCGCCCAGAATGTTCTACGAGAGCTGAGTCCCGACCGAACGCGCTGACCGGGCAAGGAGCCCGGTCTTGCCGCAATGTGCGCATACCGGAGGCGAATGGTGTCAGCGTTGCGCAATGCCCCAAAACTAGCCTTCGGACAAATAATAATAATAATAAAAAAAGAACCGCAACCTCCAAGGACAGAGTCGCTGCAGACCTCATAACTTTATTCTGACGGACCCAACGACTCGAGTTTCTAGAAAACTCGCTTGGTGGCACGCGATAAGCCCGACCGAAGACGCCACGTCTGCACGAAGCTGCGCTCTCGAAATGTAAACGAGGCTGCTGCAAGCGTCGCTGCACTTCCACTGACGGACGGGGCAACTGACACAGTCGCACTAGCCGAAGGTTCGTGGAAGGCGGCGACTTGTCCAATGTCACGGAGGGCATACGGCACAAACAGCGGAAACTTGACGTCGCGCTAGGCAGCAGCTGTTTACTAGTCGGACGCTGACACAGCCCCGCTAAACAATTATAAGGGGTTAACTTGAGAGCTATTAGGCCGCAAGCAATTCGATCTCATCGCATGTGCAATCACTTTACGAGCAGATGAACTCCGAGCGCGGACGGGACCGTGCGAAACGCTTGGACCGCTGCTCGAGCCACCAAAAAGCCCCGCGATCACAATGCCTAAAACCATGATAGTGCGATCCCACGAAGAGCGAAGGAATTAATAATTATGCAAGAATGCTTTAACGCTCACAGAATCGAACTAACGCCTAGGCAAATGGCGGGAGGAGTCGCAAAGTGACAATGTGAAGCCAGCTGTACCACTACGTTCCTTTTTGTGGTAAGCTGACCGTTAATTGCGAGTTAGATAGCAGGTCATTACATTAGCATTCGACTGATTCAGGCCAAGGAACGACAACAGCGTGAACAAGCCTTGATGCACGAATGGGCGAAGAGCCACCCAGTAGCAAGGCAGAAAATTCAATAACAACAAGCTTACCTTTGGTGTTGTAGGTAGACTTGTAGGTCAATGAAGGTCGGTACTCTTGCGAGTCCAGTAATCCAAAAAGCGTATCGACGTGGATACACACAAACGAAGAATCTTTCTTCTATGCCACAGCAACTGCGCGGCCAACGGGTATATACGTTGGAAACGAGCTTCCAGAAACGTCTCGAAAACTCTATCCGTGACGTTGTGTCCGACAAGTGACGTCACGCGGGCAAGTGGCATCCTCCAGTGGCCGGAACGGCAACTACTGTGAAGATATCAGCTGACCGCACTGTCCCTGTGCTGCAGGCACACTTACTTGGCGCTACCCGAGACTCGAACGTTTTGCACACACTGCGTGAGTGAGTGAGGGCATGTCGGCGCATCTTATCACGCACATGTCGCGATGCTGTGACGCCTTAGAGCAGCTGGCAGGGCTGCCGAACGGTCGCTCTACTTCGTGATCACAGGCTCGCCTTGGTTTCTTGGCTGGGCGCAGCTACGGTGGTTTACAGACAATCCACTGCCACTAGGGGTGGCGCTCTAAACAATGCTCCTTCAATGAATCGCGAACATTCCAGTACTTTCTAGAATCTACAGAGCTTGCAAAACTTCCACTTTATGACAAAAACCTACGCTTTAGGACAATATGTTGGCGGAGAGGAGCAATGCAAAACTAAGAAAGCTTTTTTATAAGCTATCCTACCCACTCTGTCGTTGAAGTTACCACGATTGCCAACAACTTGGTAGGAAAGCAAATAAAACAGGCAACCATAACAAGCTAGTGATGATGATAGCTATTACGACGGTGGCGACATCTGCAGAATTTTGATACGAACTACAAGCTCGTTGTCTACTCACTTCTCGCACGTCTCTCTCCATCGCCTCGACGGCTGATCGCCGCTCCCTTCCACTACTTCAAGATCGGGCTCACAAGTCCGACTTGACGCGGCGGCGAATTTCCTCCAAGAGCATCCTTCGTTACCACTTCACACTTCGCGTTACAGAAGAAACGGTCATCGTCGTCAAAGGACAATCATCATGGAGGTGAGTGAGCGATATTTTTAGTTTTAAGAACACAACTAAACACGGAGAAGCCGGAAAGTTTGTGCATAATTTGATATCTTTGCAAGATCATTACGCGGCGCTGTTAGGCGCCTTTCGAGTGTAGAAAGGATGCATTGTTCGAGCTCAGACGGGCTTTTCAAATTCGAATGGACACTTTTGCGGACAGCTTTTCGAGAGTTGCAGACAATGCGTGTTCGAACGCGGCATTCTGATGCCTTGTGTTTTCGGGTGATCTAACGCGACATCATGTGACCTCGACGCCGGCGACAGTTGTTTTGACAACTTGTCTTTTCGAAAGCCGGCAGTATCATGGCACCGATCAAGGGCATCACTATCGCGCCGTCTACCCACTCCCGATACTGATGCGGGCATTGCTGTCGGAGCAAAGGCGCAGAATATAGCCGGCAGCGAAAAGCCGGCGTCCGCTCAGTGCTTGTCATTTCGACATCTCTCGGAATTCGGTGTTGTGCGCCACTGTCATGTCAATGCACTCGTGTGTTTTTGCAGTACGA
This sequence comes from Dermacentor albipictus, assembly GCF_038994185.2. Classification (NCBI taxonomy): domain Eukaryota; kingdom Metazoa; phylum Arthropoda; class Arachnida; order Ixodida; family Ixodidae; genus Dermacentor; species Dermacentor albipictus. The sequence continues at coordinate 56,865,359 of NC_091829.1, forward strand.
ATTAAAGCGCCAAGCATAGAGCATAGCGGGGAGGGTTTTTACGCCAACAGCGCCGAACACACTGTTTATTACTTCCCTTTGTTTTGTGACGCACATATCTTGTTTTTCTTAGCGATTCTTTCCCACGCGGCTCGGCCTCGGAAAAGGAAAAAAAAAAATCTAAAAGTCCACGAACCACTCGGCGCGTTTACACCCTCTCACACTTTTTCTTACCGCGCGTATACTTTCCTCAAGCGCTTCTGCTGATTTCCTCGTTCGCCCGTAGCCGCAGGGAAAAAGGAGAGACGCCAGAACGCAACCTGGCGCACGTAATGCCGATCCGGTGAAACCATGAGCCCCATTACCTAGCGGGGCCGGAAAACGGTTCTCGGGTTGATGGTACGGCGGTTGCGAACCGAGAGCTCGGACGCGAGCTAGAGCTACGAGAAAGGAACACTAGAAAAACATCAAATTACTTTTTTTAAAGCTTGTCACGTACCTGTGTTCTTGGACAGATTTTGTGCAGCGCTGGGCGGGTTCTCGAGGCCGGCGGTAATTGAGAAAAAAAAAAGGAGATACCTTTTCGTGTTTCCTTCTTCCGCCCAGACGTCCTTACTCTTAATTTTTGCACGTCTCACAGGAAAAGCTGGGGGCTTGCCGATTACAGTCGTTTACACTTGGAACTTGGCTTGTGAAAGCACAGGTTGGGTTTCTGAGGCTTTACATATCAGCTTATCGTTTGGCATGGCTTGGTTCTAGACATATTTTTTTTTGTAAAGTATCACTAATAAAGACCCATTGTGCTGCTGTGCTTTGCTGCCAGCTTTATATTTATTTATTTAGTTACTGAATTACCTACAGTTGCCTAAGCACATGAGAGGCATTACTGGGGTACAAAATATTTCACACTTTATTATGCAGTATACTTCACTAAAACGGAAATTGGGGCTTGCATAATGTGTCAATTGCGGTGCACCTGACAAGAGATGACTGCAGAAGCTAGATGACGCATATCAGAGCTCTGTGTGTCTTGTTTCTGCAGTTTTCCTTTGCCTAATGCACTGTGATTTACCTTTTATTATGAGCTTGATGACTGCATCTGAACACTTGCATGATATCCTCTAATCTTATCTGCTTGTGCCATCCACCCTTGCAGATTGAGGTTGTTTCAGCCAACTCGAACAAACAGGTTGCCAAGCTTCATGGGGTGAGTGAGAACGCTCGGGACCTTGCCTCTGTTATTATTGATCATCTTGCCATTTTCTTAACAAACTTGATTCTGTGCTTTGATTCCTTTTTGGTGTCGTCTGCTGTGATGGCTTACGATTCCTTCGTTCTCTTTCAGCTTAACCAAAGTACAACAATCTTGGAAGTCAAGAAACAGGTGCACCGTCTGAGTAAGTAGCCTATCGAATTTGCACACACCTACGCCATGCTTTCTTTCACCGGGGCACACAAGATGAATGTCCAGTTCAGGTAGATTAGCATATGAAACATTTGAAATGCCAATGGTAAATCTTTCTGGACGTGGTTGGTTGGTGAGCTACAAAGGACACAAAACAAAAGATTAATACCCCAGCCAGACTGGAAAAGAATTTGGCACATTGAGCAAGTACACTTCGTCAGAGACACTGTCATATTGATGGTGTGCTGCTTGAGGGGAAAGTGTAATGTATTTATTAATTTGGCCAATACTTGCAAAATAACATTGGCATGACTAACTGCCGTGAGCGGAGATGAGACGGCATGGCATTCAGCGCCGAAGCGACGCGGCGCATGTTTGATAGCCGCCGTGGTGGTGTAGTGGCTTTGGTGCTGCGCTGCTGAGCCCGAGGGCATGGGATCAAATCCTGGTCGTGGTGGTGTAATGCGTTTTTCGCATTGCACCGGTGCGTTGCATTAAACCCATGTGCTATGAAGTAGGCACAAATCAAAGAACACCAGGTGCTCAAAATTAATACGGAGGCCTCCATAACGGCTGATCCTTGGTGTCTCTTAAATGCATGGTAACCATATAGTTGCGTCCTGCGAGTAGTTGCACGTGTAGACATACAAATTATTTCTGCTTTCCTTGCAGAGCCAAAGCTTTACCCTGAGAGGCAGTCAATCAAGGCTGACCAAAGTAAGTCATTCATTCAACTTTTCTGTTTTGGCCATCCCTGGCCCTTGCACCAAAAAAAACCCCATGTATCATCATTATCATCATGAACTTTTCTGTTTATGCATTAGCAATTTCAAAGCCCTTGTCATTGTGTGTCAGTGCCCCTTGGAAATCGTTGATGAAGGGAATGCTGGATTTCTCTGTGCAGAGAAATGCCATTTTCCTCCTCCTTGTTTGAGATAGTCGTGTCAAGTTAAAGGGCTTATTTTTATTCATGAAATGCTTTCACTTTTTGGTGTGCCATGTGGTTGTCAGAAATATTGAACAATATATGTTCACAGCAGAGCTGTGGATGTACCCTGAGCAGTGATGACAGTTGTGAAAGAGAAGTAGACCATTCTTGATCACAGTGTGCGACGAAACAGGAGTGTGGAGAAGTTGCAAGAAAAACAACATATATATCGGCGGGTCCTACGCACATGTACAATTTGTCGATTAGCAAACCTTTGTTTGATGTTTACTAAAATGTCTTCACGTCACTTCATCTTTTTGACTTCTGCCTAGCTTAATGCTGCTCTCTCTCCCAATGCGCGCTCTGGTCCTGTTTTTCTCACCTAATCTCCTTCTTCGCACCTGGCTGCTTTTGTAGCTGACTTTAGTTTTCTGTTGCTGACTTCACCTGTCTCTTGTTCTGCTTACGTATTCGGGCACATACCAATTCTGGGAGAATGGCCAAGGCTGTTCACATACCCAGTGCCCCCTTGTCTGTTTGGGAAGATACCCAGTGGCACATCCCACTTGCGCAAAGCGAGTGCCCAATATTAATATGCATGAGCACCCAAACTTGGTCGAACACTGTGAAATGAGGTGCCCCGCTTGTTTCTGGCAAGCAAAGCAAAAGAAGCCGCGGTTGGGACAAGTAAGGCTCGGCATTATCCAAACAAACTGGCAAGATGGATATACCTTGGGCCTGGGGTTCAAAGGGTTAAAAACCGTGGTTCTTGCCATGGTGCACACTTGTGTGGTCCGGTCTTATTCTGGTTGTGCTGGCGGACTTGAAGTACAGGCAGCTGCGATTTGTATAGAATGTGCTCGGTGTGTGCAGAGTCGAAAGCACTGAAAGATGAGAGCACTCTCGGAGACCTCAGGCTTCAGTCTGGCGACCGGCTGTACCTCAAGGACCTGGGACCACAGATTGGTTGGAAGACAGTAAGTGAAACTTGCAAATGCATTCCTGCCAACCTGTTAACATAAGAATTCATAAACTTTACAGTTCACAAGGGACACAATAGAGGACACTAAGCTTAACCTGTGAGCATGCGCCTTTTATGAGATACATGAGAACTTTATCAAAGGTGATTTACCTATAGTGCCCCATGTGGAGTGTCGGGTCAGCAGGAGAGCAGAAAGTTAATTGGATGAGCGTTATGGGGTCATTGAACAGCCATAGCAGAGCATATAGGAGGCTGTGCTCGTGGTGATGCCACAAGAAGGCAGCATACCATCTGTCATAATTTCATGTTTGTGCACTTCTTTTTCTTTTTGCAATCTTGTGTCGCACCCCATCTTTCCAACACCCTTAAACCTTTTATGCGAAGCATATTACGAGGGCTCAACCCAGCTCCTCAGGCGCGGCGGTGACCATGAAATCACGTGACACCGTGACGTCACGACAGAGGAGAAGTGGCTTTGGCTCAACTCTTGCAAGACGGGCTGGGTGGGAATCGAACCAGGGTCTCCGGAGTGTGGGACGGAGACGCTACCACTGAGCCACGAGTACAACGCTTCAAAGCGCTACAAAAGCGCCTCTAGTGAATGCGGTGTTGCCTTAGAAACGCGCTGTTTCTAAGGCGTGCGTCTCTTGCTCAGGCGCACATTTCGTTGCCGCGCCGAACGCTGCTTTGCTCGACGCTCACCGCGTCCAATGCGGGGCGTGTAGTCGCTGCCCTGTAGCCCATTGTCTTACACCCCTTGGCGGGTCGACGGGAACGCTGTCGCGTTCCACTCTTGAAGGCGAAGAAGTAATGCATGAGTTGTTTCTTCGTCTAGCCGAACCAAATATAGCCAAGCAACAGCAGTTCACCAGGCTAAACAGTGGTTCAACAACTAAAATAAAGGCTAGTATGCTTCGCATCCTGGGCTTAACCTTACCTAAGCCACAGCCATTTTTTTTTACAGAGCAGAATTTATTTTGTGCAAATTTTACGAAATCTCGGACCGATCCTAAATTTGTAAAGCTTATGGGAACATTGGGAGAGTTGGCAGGTATGCAAAGGTTTTCGAGGACATGGCGCAAAATTAGGTGGTGTGAAGAAACTGAGAAATGTACAGGTATAGGGTGGAGTCAGCTGTTGCAAGACTAAGCCTGCAAGTGCACTTCCCCACTCGCCTCGTTTGACCTAACCAAGGTGACGTACCTCGGGCTAGAACTGTAACTGAGGTGTCAACATACGGGCTGCAGTACTATAATTTCTGCCGCTAATGAACCCCAGGTGGTCAAAATGAATCCAGAGTCCCCCGCTATGGCGTAACCTCATGGTCAGATTGAGGTTTTGACATGCAAAATGGTGAATTTTGATTAAGGCTGGTGGTGATGATCATGACTGGTGATGAAGTTGTAGCGCTTGCCAAGCTCCTTGTAGCTTTTTGTTCTTGCTCCCGTTTCTATGACCGAAACAGCAACATCGGTAAATGTCGATTTTAAAAGCTGTTGTGAGGGGTCCCTCTTACATTTGCTGTGCCTGGCAGGTGTTCCTGGTGGAGTACTTTGGACCCTTGGCCCTGTACCTCATCACTGTCACTAGGCCAGCATGGATATACGGGCAGTACGCATCACGCCACCAGGTGGACATTGCCGTCAAGTTGGTGCTCCTTTTTTTCTAGAAGTGTGACGGTGTCATTCTTACGCGGTCTGGCATGCTAGTGCATTAAAAGAACCTTGCCACACCATTTCCACAATCGGTACCTTGAAACATCAAGCTTGGTAGTCAGCGTGGTAGTCATGGGTAGTACTCATATTTTTTCAAGATCTGGCTTGGATTTTTTAGCAATGCTTATTTGTGGCAAAATGTGTAGCATGCTTGTCTTGGAGCGTCTATTTAACAGAGTAACATGTTTTACCGTCACTGTTTGCTTTCTTGCACAATTTTTGTGCACGAATAGATTGCGCCGAGCCAGGTGCTATTAAATCTAGATGACGGTCAAGCAACACCTGCTTTTTGCCATTTTTAAAATATTTCAAACAATTATTTTCATTTGTGATGCTGTGCAAGTAACCAAACAGCAGAATACAGGCCAAATTCAATTGTTGCTGTGCAGAGATAATACACCGAAGAATTCCCTTAAAATATTGTCCAACCTCGTGAAGCAAATTCGTACGACATAAAAATACCTTCATTAAAAGTATATATTTGTTACATGCTTATAACGACAAACTTCTATACTTCCTTCATTATATAAAAAAATTCACTGTATTTGTGTTCATTATAGTATTCGGGTTTGACTGTGTAAGAATCCGCAGCAGTGCCAGCTTTTCTATGAACCACTAAACAACAGTGACCAAAGTATTTACCTCGTCTCTTGCTGTATCCTTGTGTAACCCCTTGTACTGCGCTCACGAAATGAAGCGTGACGGGGAAAATTATAATGTAGAACACCCAATAAGTGCAGTTACTCGAGACTGCTGTCACACCACTACACACCTGGTCGGTAAGGGTGGCATGAACTCTGATCTAAGCCAAAGAGCCGAACTATGCTGATACAACATTTATTATGGACGGCGGAAACCACAGTATGTGCATTAGGTAGGCCTAAATTGGTGCATTTCATTCCACGAGAATAGTACATTATAATGCGTGTTGCCTTCAGTCGTCGTCAAAATCAAGCCAGAAGAGGGTACATAAATTATTCCTTCCGGATTTGAAACTGTATGTAATGTATTCTTGCCATCATATTTTCTGAAAATTGGTACCTAATTTGACCAGACCATTGTGTTGTCACAGACAATGAAAGGCACTTCTGAAGTGTGTTTTGAATACCGCGAGTTGACCTGAAAATTCGGGTTGTTGAATCTGTACCTATGACAAAAAATATGAGGAGACAGTTACTCTCTGCACGTACGTGGAGACTTTGCCTTCTGCATTGAACACCATGGTAGTTAAAGGAAAACTGCAATGCAATTTTCGAGTGCATAAAAAAACCTAGCTTAAGGTAGCTTATATGTAGAAGAGCTTCCATGGACCCGTCGTGGTTGCTCAGTGGCTATGGTGTTGGGCTGCTGAGCACGAGGTCGTGGGATCGAATCCCGGCCGCGGTGGCTGCATTTTGATGGGGGCGAAATGCGAAAACACCCGTGTACTTTGATTTAGGTGCACATTAAAGAACCCCAGGTGGTCAAAATTACCGGAGTCCTCCACTACCGTGTGCCTCATAATCAGAAAGGGGTCTTGGCATGTAAAACTCCAAAATTTAATTTTTAATTTTGAGCTTCCACGGAAAATTTTATGTATGAAATAAGAGTAGAATCATCAAAAGAAAGATTGCAGAAATAGTCATTTTTGATACCAAAACTGAAAAAAAGATATACTGCCATTATCACTTGCCAGAAGGGACACGTGACATAGAATGCGTGGTTCGAAGGCGACGTGCAGGGACTTATGTCATAGCTACAATTACCAGGTGCACACGTCGTCTGCTTAGGTGCTGTTTAACGGCTGATAATAAGAAATTATATAATTACGAGCCCCGTGGATTTGCCAAGATTGTTTCAGTGGCACATTTATGGCAAATTTAGCAAACGTGAAATCTTGTTGCAGTTGTCCTTGAAAAAAATATATATATAGTATTTTTCAAGTTTGTAATGTACCAGTGAATAATTATAACAGTCTAGAAAAGTGATTGCATTCCTAAGTTGTCTGGGGAGGTTTTGTGCCTTTTCTTAAATAATAATAATAAAAATTTTAAAAAAATTACGCAGATCCCACGCACTGTGGGAATCTGCGTGAGCGAAGCTCCGATGAGCCAGCAAGACGAAGCCGTGCATCATGATAAGAAATAGACAGTGGATTTTGGCAATGGACGCGTCCAGTACCACGGGGAAGGAGGTGGTGGGGTAGTTCTCTTGCAGCGGTATGGCTAGTTTTATTCAGGGCTAATATTCTCAAGTGATCACTTTTGGTGGTGTACTGTCAGCTTCACAAGATTTCATATGACTCTGCACCAGACGCATCGAAGGAGACTTGTTCCTGGCACTTTGCGAAAATAGCAAGCTCGGCACTGCGGCAGAAACACTGTCAGCTGTATACGCGATGCGTCCATTGCAGAGTCACACGAACGAAGTGGTTGCATCCCCAACAGTAACAGTATGGTGGCTAAAGTAGCGGCAGCTTCTACTTGGCGAGACAGTCGAAGAGATGAGTGGCCAAATTGCACTGTGGTGGGCAAAGAAAATTTTTTGTTTTTGGTTCTGCGTTCCATTTAGTACAGGTCGTTTTGTGTGAGCTTTGTAATGCCGGCCTGCATGAATGCGTTCTCACGCTGATGTGTTAAATTTGGCCTTTCAGGGTGGCAGCTGCCTGCTGGACAATCCACTACGTCAAGCGGCTATTGGAGACTCTCTTCGTGCATCGCTTCTCTCATGGCACCATGCCCATCATGAACCTATTTAAGGTATGCGGTCTGTTCAAGAGGCCGATTTCACCACATTCTGAGTGCACATGTAGCGGCACTTGCCAGCACTACAACGACAGCAGTCTTTGCAGCTTTTCCTCCGGATTTGGTTTTAAAGCATCATTGACAGCAATGCTGAAGACAATGCCATTCTTACTTTTCTAGAAAATATTTTGGGAAGAGAAGGGGGGGGGGCTTAATGTGGACAGAGTATCCTCGACTCCTATTGTAGAAACCTTTTATTATCACCTCCCTGTCTTCTGATCTCGAGGACCAAGCGGATTTGTGCAGTTCAGGCTGGTAAGGAACGCTACTGTCAGCATGCTTTGCAGCAGTAGTTGTGTAGCGAAACTTGTAAAATTGTTCTCTAGCCTGCTTCAGTGGCCGGGGCATTTTGCTCTTTAGCAAAAGGTTGTGGATTCGATTCCCTGCCGCAGTGGCCGCATTTTCATAGGGGCAGAAGGCAAGCATGTTTGGATGCTTAGATTTCTGTGGACGTTACAGAACCCCAGGTGGTCGAAATTATTCTGCAGTCCCCCTCTACAATGTCTCTCATAGGACCAGTGTTGCTGTGGGACATTAAACTTTGTGAATGAATGAATGTGAATGAATAAATAAATAAAGCGTGTGTACTGAGATTTGCATGTTCTGTATCAAGGCAAATTTTAACAACTTGTTCACCTTTATTTCTGGTCACGGAGAGTAAATTTAATGGGGGCAAGGACTTATGGAGTCGCCATCTGTCGGAAGCGCTTCCCTTGTATAGTTCCCTCACAGGTTTTGCTTACGGTGCTCAGTAAAAACACCACGTGGCAGCCCTCCTCAAAACGAGGGGAGCTTTTTACTGTCAAAACGATAATCTTGGGAAAACTGAAAGCACAGAATTGTTTAGACTCTATCTCGATACTGAATATGTACAGTGAACGCCACTGCGCGCGGTCGCCGCGACGGAGTCTTCCGAACCGGATTCTTGCGTGAAAGGTAGGCAAACGCCGAGAGCAAGCTATGTGAAATATGTTCTTATTGTGGGCTGTCTGTATAACCAAATGGAGCATAACAGAATGAAGCCTCAATGCAGCAATCGCATGGCTTCGCATTAACTGACTGCGCGTCTGCCTGCATATCCGTGCACAATGTTTCGCTTTCGCTGCGTGCGCGTTTTCACACCGTACCGTGAGCTTTAGGCTGCAGAATATGAGCATTTGACAGTACACAAGCAACCATTGTTGCATGGATGCTATCCCACTGTTCAGAAATAATTCCTTTATAGAGACTTCGATGCTACGGCGACTGTGATGTGCTGTCATGACAATTCAGTCTTTTTTTTTTTTTCCATCTACATTCTTGGATGTTTCAGTATTATTTCTGAAGTTGCGTCGCACTGTATGTTTAGCGGTCTTCTCAGTGTGTGATTTCCCTCTGCTTCTTTTTCGTAATCCAGTGCATTAATTCATAACACAAACGTGACCATATGCCATGCCTTTTTTTTAATGTGCTTTTTACCGCCCCCTTTCCATTCCAGTGAACTTGCCAGTATCTAGCATCAACGAGTTCATAGACCAAACCGTCATGACATTAGCCGGGCAGTGGGCGTGGGCGAATGTCTCAGTGCGCGTTTTCTGTTACTCGCCGAACATTGCGAAGTCCCGGCGCCATAGCAGAAATGTCCCTCGCATCTGCGCTTGCTGCATACCCGAGTTGTAGCCAATGGCTGTCTGCCGGTTCTAAGTTTCGCAAGCCAAGGTTCACGCAGCTTCTTGTCCTGCGGCTACGTGTGAATGAGCCTGACACCGAGCTCTGCTGCGTACATCCGGCACTGCAACCCCAAGCAGTAACCTACCATGCTGCGCACCTCCAAAGGCAGCCACTACCAATTATTGTACTTTCAAATGTTGTGAAGCAGGCACCTAAGGCGGGAAAGCCTCACCACTTAATCAGAACTGCAGCGCAGGGGGGACTTTAAACTTTTGTTTTCACCTTGATTTGATGCTTCCGAAGCAGCCGACGTGGCCGCTGTGTCCACGTGATGCCACGTCACGCTGTTGGTGGCACCAGCTTTTCTAGTGGTGGAGCTTGCCCCCAATATAAAATAAAGAACAATGAAGTGTTATTTAAGTAAACATAATTAGCAGAGTATTTAATAAGTAATTGGTTTGCTGAACTTCCCACCTCTAAAAACTCGCACCAGTGTATAAAAAATGCTGCTACGGACTATGCGTCAAGGTTCCCACAAATAAAGATTTTGAGGCATCAAGCTGAGTGTAGAAATAATGGTGTGTTGGGCTTTTCAGGGATAAAAGAGCCAAGGGTATCAAAGCACCTTACTGTAAAGAAAAAATAAGTTAGTGTTTGTATCTTCACTGAGCCACGCAGGAAGGTTATTTCTGGAATGCGAAGAGCAAAGCTGCAGTGGTTAAGAAGATAAAGTGATTCATAGTCCACATCGTTGTGCTTGCTGTCAATAAGTTTTACACTTGGGACACAACTCCTCACAATTATTACTATTGTACTTTTTATATATTTGCCTGCTGCTGACAGTTTGTGTTGATTTGTTCATCAAAGTGCCTTTGTTCGTTCATCCGCAGAACTGCTCTTACTACTGGCTCTTTGGGCTGTACATTGGCTACTATGTCAACCACCCCCTGTACACCCCACCAGGTAGGTTGCAAGTAATTTACATGTTGAAACAGCACTAAGAGGAAAAGTGTCGAATGTTTAAAGGGCCCTCCACCAGGTTCAGGCATTGCAAACATACAAGCGCTGCACATAGATCATGCAGTGGCAATTAACTGTGTCTGCAAAGTATGAAGCGGCTGCATGGTGTGAGAACGGCTAAAATTTCAAATGGACGCTTGCATGCCTGTCTTCTCGAGGGAGCCCCACTGTCAGCCGGAAAGTCAAGGTAGCAAGCATAAACACGTCGACGTAACACACACTACCCATAACGGCAGCGATTACGGAGCATGACCTCCGTGAAACGTCGGATGCAGGAAGTGCTGGAAAATGCAAAATTTATTGGAAGTGTGCTGCACAGGGAAAAGGAAAAGAAAAAAAGGATGAGGGGCTCGTAATGTAAACCATGGCCTGGTTCCTTGTCACCAGTATGGGAAAAGGTAGGGGAGAAATGAGGCAGAAGGAAAGAGTGTCCACGTTGGCAGTTAAGCTCCCCTCTTGGTAGCATGGGAATGCAATATTTTAATTTCTGCTATCTCTACTAATACTAGTGAACAAATGTGAAAAAGGATTGTAGTAAGATGCTCCCCAGACACCATACTGCGCCTTGTAACTTCCAGTACTTATATACTTCCCAATACTTATGCATAAATAGTCTAAAAATGCAGTACGCTAAATTGTTCCTTCACCAAATTTTAATGCTTAGAGGTAGAAATAACAATTTCGCACTTGGGAAAATAAAATTTTTAAGAAGTCTGTCATGATGAGTGTCCAAACCACACCTCCAGTGATCACAACCTTCAGGCACTAGCAGGCATTGGTTTTGAGATTGAAATGTACTACTTGAGATTTGTGCCTAAGATTTGGACACCACCTATTGCAGTTCTGTTTTCATATTCACTTTTAACACACATGCCGCATGTCTGTGAATTTTTATGGGAAAAGAAAAAGTGCACGCTAGAATAGAGCAAATACGTTATTTGGTAAGCGTCACACTCATCTGTTCAACAGTCCTGTGAATGAAGAACGAACTAGCTAAAAAGGGAGTGATGTGTAGAATGATGACGTGTGCGTGTAGAATGCTATTTCCTTAACCTGCCATTTTCTTCTGTGCAGCACTTGGACCTCTGCAGGTCTTTGGTGGCCTGGCTGCATTTATGGTGAGTCATCTGTGAATGCCTTTGATCTGAAAAAAAAAAAGAAAAGCAATGGTATTACCAGTAGCAATATGCCTGTTGCTTCCACTTGGTACTACTGTGGCTGCATTATGAAGGTCTGCAATTATTTGTGCAATAGGCTGATTGAAGGTGATGTTCGTTTTAACTTGTAATGAAGGACACAATAGAATTTCACTATATCAAAATAGGGTTTATTGTTGTGAAAAATACAATTCATTACATTAAGATTGCTTGCTAGCAGATCCTTGGGAAAAAAGCTCTGACATTATCGTTCGTGTGTTGACGAGTGTTGGCCACGAAAGAAGGTGCAGTTTATTCCAATGTGTCACATCATATGATGTAGAGCAATGATTTTCAAGCTTTTATACATGAAACTGTAGGTGGCTTCTGTAGTATCATTGTCTGAAGATGTCTTCCTTTATTACTTGGTTGTGCTTTGTATTAGGTTGCATGTTTTCTGCCTCGCGTGTGACCACACAACTTTCATTACTCTATATACCGTATTTACTCGCATAATGATCGCACTCGCGTAATGATCGCAGCCCTGAATTTTGTCGTCAAAATTCGATTTTTTTTTATTTCCCGTGTAATGATCGCACCCTGAACTTGCCGCAGCTATATGCTGTGTGCCAAGTCCAGATAATAATGATCGCGCTTACCATCTGTCGAATGCTACGCGAACGACTCGTCTGCACGCACCAAACATGCTTAAGTAGATGCCTCATTTCATTACTTTCATCACTTTCCGCACTTCCATGGCAAAAAGAGGTACAACCAAACTTGCCTTTATTATGGGCAGGCTTTATAATGGTTGTAGTCAACAAAAACAAAAAAGGCGCCTTTCGATTCTTTTCATCTGCACTTGTGAGCACGCAACAAATCGCGCGCGGCAATGATAGTAGCCATGTTTACACTGAAACGTTAAAAGCGTACCCTATTCATACGCCAACGCTGTTTCAATGCACGTAATGTACTCACGAGAAGAAAAAAAAAGATCGCGTTCGGCGTGTTCGGCTTCCTTTGCCGGCCACCATTGTTGTTTTGGTGTCCCGCATCCCGCAGCAAACGCGGGACGAAAAAAAAATTTTTTTTTTCGCGGGAAATTTAACTTGTGTAATGATCGCACCCCTGAATTTGCGTCAATTTTTTCTGACAAAAAAGTGCAATCATTATGCGAGTAAATACGGTATATATTTTTAAATTATTCAGTGTCAGTAGCATGTTAGTGCCTGAACTGTCTGGTGTTACTTCCATCATGAAAGAGCGTTCGTTAAAATCAGCTTCGGGAAGGGGGATCGTCTGCCATTTTATTCTGCTCCAAAACTGGACTTTCGGCCTAATTGAGAAACCACTCTGGAAACACAGCGAGAGAGAGGTGTAGAGGCATTGTGAAACAATGCGGGGTAATTTTTACTGACACAGTAAACCTGCGATAAGTCAGTGCTGGATTAGGCACTCGGGTAGTAGTCTCAGCAATCTGGTTAATTCAAACAAATCTGATAATTCTCGTTTGCCCACTATGTTTTCTGTGCATTTTGAAGCTCTGTAAGTACAAAAAAAAAACTCAAACTATTAGTTTGCATAATTCAAGCTATTTGGGTTACCAGGTTCAACGCACAGTTCAAAATGGTGGACGTATATGGTTGAGAGTGCGAATATATGATGGTGCCATCTACCCAGTCACCCCAAAGGCAACAGACTTGTACACGTTACCTGTTTGTGCACTTGTTTTGAACCTTGTATGTTTTTCAGTCTGCCTGGCTGGTTGAATAATTCACCTCGCACTGTTTGCGCCCAGCCATGGCAGCTACATTCTGATGGGGGTAGAATGCAAAAACACTCATGCACTGTCTATTAGGTGCATGTTAAAGAGTCTCGGGCGGCCATATTTAATCTGGAGTCCCCATTACAACGTGCCTCATAATCAGATTGTCCATTTGGCACTTAAAACCCCAGAATTAGATTTTTAAGTAATAATTCATTGAGCTTTGCATAATTAAAACTTTCGATTTAAACAAGCCTATGGCCCTTTCTAGTATCTGAACAGTAACATTCACTCCTATTTTTTTCATTTCGTATTGCATTTTATAAATTTGCAAACTGCTTGACTCATCCTGTTGTACAGTTAGTGTTTTTGCAAGGCAACATGCTTTTTTTCTTTTGTATTTGCTCTGTAGTTCGCTGAGTTGGGCAACTTGAGCATCCACATCGCCCTGAGGAACCTCAGGCCCCCTGGTGAGAGTTCTCTCTTTTTGTTTTGTTTCCGAGTCGCAGGTCAAGGCACACACATTGTCCACCCACATTGTTGATGGTTTGGTGGTGCTGTTTGGCCAGCATTGTCATCTCGAGAAATTCTGGTTGTGTGAAGTGGATTCTCACAATAAACTTGGTTGCCAGTTCATTTCGCGAATCTAACGCTACATACCTTACAGTGGCAGTAAGGGCAAGCATGAAGTTGAGCTGGTTGTGATGGCTGAATGCTCCATGATCTTCAAATTGCCGCTTTATTGGGAGAAGAATCTTTAATGCTATATTGTATTTGTAACTTTTCCTGCCACTACTACTGCTGCAGAAAACAATGCAAATGTAGACTTCCTACAGGGCCGTTATAATGTAATGATTAATTTCAATTGATTCTGTTGTTTTCTTTTCATGCACTGTTTATGACTAGCTGGTCCATGTGGTAACCTGGCCGAAGCGCCATGCAAACCACTGACGATGCGCGAAAAGGAAGAGTTGAAATAGGAATGTTACATTACCCCCGCCAAGCTACCATGTTGTCGCTCTTGCTTACATTTTCCAAAGTGTCGTCAACCACTGATAATAGAAGAAAGTTCATCTCGCTACGAAATAAAATGCAGTTTGGCCATTTTTATCAAATTATCAAATTTCTCAACTCTCCACAGTGCGCTGTCAATGGGGTGCTGTTTGTTGGCCTGCGGTGACCTCCCTCTGAACCCCAGAATCAAAGCCAGCAGCAAGGACTGGCATAGCTTGGCCTCCAAGATTGCTGGCTCTATAACGCACACAGCAGGCAATTGTGAATCATGAAACAGTGCGTCTGGTGTTCCATGTGGCACTAAGTCATGCCACTAAGTAGCTGTTCTTCAGTTCCCTTGCAGTTTGATGTCAGAAACACGAAAAAAACAAAAAGAACACAAATCTTGCTAGCCCTTGTTTTAAAAGGTCGTTACAGGATCAACACTTACAGGTTTGCGATGGGTCTGCTACGTTTTTGCAGGCACCAAGGAGCGCCGCATCCCGGTGCCAACGAGTAACCCATTCACCCTGCTGTTTGACTTTGTCTCCTGCCCCAACTACACATATGAGGTCATGGCCTGGCTTTCATTCACGTTCATGACCCAGTGTTTGCCAGGTAAGAACAAGTGTTATCCATTCTTATCAAAGGCAGGGAGTGGAGCTACGAGTTAAAACCTACAGGATGGTAGTAGTTCGAGAGTGTCTGCAGCTCAACAAGAAGCAATGTAGAAACGGTGCACGGAAAATTGGTTTGGCATTTTAACACGTGAACAAATAGGCCAAGAAATTAAATCTAAACTAGCTGAAATGTGAAGCCTTGTATAAACAAACATTCGGGCAGGAAAAGCAAAAAAATACATACATGTGGCACATTTATTTGCACAACTTCCATTGCATACTGCTTGCATTGATGGCGTAGAGGGCACTGCAGAGAAAGAAAAAAAAGGTAAATGACTTGAAAATGGAACATCTCTGCAAGTCCTTAATTTCATGCATTACGGTACAGTTGAGTGCCATAATAACAAAGTACCTGGGTACTCCGAAATCGTTTGTTATGAAGGTCTCTTCATTTTAAAGGTACTGCACAACACAGCTCACAATAGAACTGGGACACAATTATTCCTTCATTATGCCTGTTTGTTTTGTCAACAGCACAGCCGTGCCAGCGATACGCCACGCTTTCCTGATCCGCGCGATTTACGAGGGAAACATATGGGGGACTGTGTCTAGGTACCACGGATGCACACACGTTTTCTTCTGTTGGTCCCTAGTTGAACTGCACTGCGCGACCGCAGATAAATACTTCGAAATAAGCTCTCCCTCCGTTCGTCTTGCGTGGCATAGCAGTCGCAGCGTTGCGCTCATGATTGAGAGGTTCGTGGTTTGAATGCATGTTCGAACGAATTAATTTCTACTTAAAAAGAAAAAGGAAATACTGCATTATTATATAATTTACCCCTTTCACTTCTGCAGCAGTTTCCTTGTTTACCTACGTTTCGCCAGCAGGCCTGACGCATAGGGTTCCTGCCAAGGGGAGCAAAGCAACCTGCTGTCATTTGCGCGGGTGGGGCCGTAGGTAGATGTCGCTTTAGTGACCGCGGACCAATGAGTAACAATATGTTATTGCAAATTTGTTGTTTCGCAAGCTTCCCCATTACAGACTGTATTCGCCGCTGTTCTCGCTTAGTACGCATTGCCATCGGTTAGGGACGAACGGAGCAAAGCATGTATTTCGCTGCAGTACCCAGGACACAGTCCACTTATTTCTCTCTCGCAGCTCATACATGCACACCAGCGTCGGGAAAAGGTGGCGCAGCTCTCGCGTGTCTGCATCGTTAACAAAACAAAACAAAAGCATCGTTGTAGAGGCGCTCGACCGCATATACAGTAGAGCCTAGTTCATAAGTTTTGGGAAAGAGTGCGATAAAAGACATACTAACTGGGAAAACATACAATCAGATGTTACTAAAAAAGTATGACAGACTCAGCTGTAGCAGACATCTACGTAACGTGAGTCATCGCAGCACAAGGTGGAGAAGTGCATTGTCGTACTTGCGGCTTCCGCAAACGTACGTTTGCAGTTCTCGTATTCAGCCTGCATCAGCACCTTTCTTGGCGGGAAGTTTTGATGTGCCCCCTCACCGAGAGTTGTTGCGGCATGAGACTTCACTGCGACGCGCTCTGCTTTGCTGTTGCATGGCCATAGTGTTCCGAGACGGCGACGGCAAACGGAAGCGAAGTTGAGCTGGTGGATAGCTAGGATACGATGCCGTGAGAGCGAAACATGGTGCTCACTTCGCACCACCCGTAGCAGGAAAAGGCAGAATGGCGGCGCATTTGCTTTATCACCCATTAAAAGTGTGCAGTACTATAGGCTTCCAACAGCACTACGCCAAACATGCTCTGAAACAAATAGATGAAGTTTTTTATCGCAACAGGGTTGGTGGTGATAGCTGTGAATGTGCATATGAGGACCCACGAGGAGATTTGCTGGTGCTGGGAGACGAAATTTTAGTGCTGCCGCCATTTCCACGTAACGAGTGGGCAAGTACTGCGAGGGGGCTGCCGCGGCAAGCACCCGTTGCTCTCGAATGCACATGCCCTGCACTTTTTGTTGTTTGCACGGGATCTAGTGGCTAGAAAAGATATATTACGCAATCACAGTTTGGCAATTTACTGAACGTTGGTGACCAAAGATTGTGTTTTCCGGGAACACAATAACCAGTAAAAAAAATAACCATAACTGTATTGAGTAAATTTTTCTATTTGCGATCACAGGCGTTGCCCTTGGGAAAGCTTATGAAATGAAATTGTATCGAAGAGGTTCTACTGTAGTTGGAATAGACCTTTACTCCACTTCATAGGTATGCAATTTTTAAATTTTATTTATTTATTCTCTTTTTTTCAATCGGTTCACCGTCGACTATGAGCGACCTTTACCTTGTCTGCTCATACTAGCTCATACTGCACTTGTAAGCTTTGAATATTGCTTAGCGTTTTGTTTGATTATGCATTGTTATTTCCCCTCTGTAATGCCCTTAAGGACCTCTAGGGTAAATAAAGACAAAAAAAGAGTAACAGGCAGTGCTACAAAGGTTAACTTCCCTCGTTGCTTGCATATGCAGCCAAATATATAGTGCATCGCATATGAAAGAAATATGTAGGTAGCGCAACAGTAGCCCTTGATAGTCACTGCCATAAATATACGGTGCGTTGAACAAGTCTCAAATGGTTGATGCAGTATATTCATGGCACCGTCTGTGTGTTCGAAAAATGCAAAAAATGTTCAACCTTTTGTTGCCCAGCAAGTGTTGCCACCCTGTGTGGATACAAAAGATTTTTCTTCTTTTCTTTTGCTTCTAAGTTTCTTGGTTCGCATTCCAACTTTTTTTTTCGCTCGTAAGAACTTACGCCTGTCTAGTTTCTAATCCCTCAAAGGATCACTGCTAGGTACTCGCTCGTCTGCTGCTCACAGAGGCGCGATTACATCTGTACACAGGCGGGCGTTGATATATACAAACGATGCTGCCATACCTGCGTTTAATTTCTTGCGACTTGCCTTGCAAAAACTGATTGCTCCTCGCTGGCGATGGAACGAAGGATTACTGCAAGTTTCAGGTTCTTTTTTGTTTATCTGATAGGCACACAACCACAGAGTTTCCTTGCATGCGCTCGCGTAACAGTTGGATTACGCTGCGGGTGTGTGCACTGGTTGCTCTGCCGCAAGCGCGTCGAGCTGCAGTTCTTCCGATGCGGACTACTACCCGAGTGCTGAATCGAACTATGCATCTATTTCAGTGTAGCTACTTTTTCATTGTTACTTTAAGTATTTATAGAAGCCCATCTCTAAGGAAAACGTTTTCTTGTCATTTTATGGTCACCCTAAAAAAAAAAAAAACTGCGGTAAATCTTTTTCGAAAGAGGTCAGTCTGAAGGCATTAAATCGCCAGTAAAGAAATTTGACCCTGGGAGGTTGCAGCTTGGACACACGCACACAAAAAAAAGACCTTAAAAGAGTCAGGTCTCGTACTCTTATGCAGTGAAATATGACTTAGTCATTGCAAGTAAGCATCTCAACCTATTTACCACCAGACAAGCGGAGTGACACATTTCTGTGACTAGCTACCACAGCGCACCGCTTGCAACTAAAACATAACATGTTGCGCCCTGGGAGCATGAAGGTGCACACATAATATGCGATTAGACGTAACCTCGCATCCACAAATTGTAGTTCTAATACATAAAGGAGCTATTCAGTAAAAAGAATTGCAGAGGCTTAAATAGTTCTGGCAGAACCCATCTACAGCGATTGCCGAAGTTGTGTGAAAGCATTTGCACAGCACATTTTGAATGCATCACAGCCGATTTAGTGGTGCATGACGGTGTTCCTGTTTGGCTTTGTTGGTTTTTTTTTTACACACAAATGCACTGCGCGTCTCTGGAGAGCCAACCCTCCACGGGCGAGTTGTGCATGCACATTATGTAGTGATATAGCGGTGGCTGTAGTGCTTCATTCATTATTTGCTCCCTAGAAGCTATCACGGGACAGTGATAATACGATACATATGTACGAGTACGATACATATGTAAATGCTGTCAATGATGTCACTCATAAGCATTGTGATGACTGGTATTGATGCCTTTTGGAGGTCTCTTCCGCTTTACTGTCGCACATATTTTGTGCACCTTCTCAGCTGTTGGCGTTTTTTCAAGGATGGGTGCTTGCTTATCACGCCTGCAGCTCCGGGTTCGATTTCTTGTAAGGGGTCAGACTTTTTACATTTTTTTTTGCGCAGTCATCATATCGAGGCCACGTAGACAAACCAGAGTGGGGCAGGGTAGCCTAAGAAATGCTCTCACATTTAATAAATGTATTGTGAAATGCGTGAAGTGAGGCTACCATGACCACACTACTTGCTTTTAACTTCCTGAACACACTAAGCAAGATGTTTCCCACCCAGTATAGAGACATTTGCCCCTGGTGTGGCGCCAAGCCCACCAGGGGCAAATAAAAGACCCGAGTGCAGAGCAGTGGGAGAGGGTGCTCTCCAGCAGCGACCCGAAAGTCCAGCACGGACTGGCAAGGCACGCTCGCCGAGTAGCTACCCTCAGTGGTGCCCTGGAATAGGGGCGTCGACCCTGCGCAGATGGGGAAGAAGACCGTGAAGATGGCCGACCACATCTGCCACCGCTAATTTCTACCCAATTAGAGCAACTTAAGTTTTTCCTCCTCCTCCTCCTCCGGAGCGTTACCTGCTGTGTGTGAAACCAATTATACGAACTCTTCACCAGACTCGAGTCCCTAATGTTCATTGTCTGTCTTTTCCGCAGCTGGACTGTTCACTGTGGCCGGCTTCTACCAAATGACAGTCTGGGCACTGGGCAAGCATCGCCAGTACAAGGCAGAGTTCCCCAACTACCCACGTCAGCGCAAGGCCATCGTACCTTTCGTCATTTGAGCAGACCTAGCATCGAGCATTTTCTTTTTGTGCAGTGCGTGTCTCCTGTTTCGTGGGTTCTTTGTTGTTCTTCTACTTTCTCCATGGTGGTCTTTGTCTGTCTGTTTCGAACACCCATCTTGTTTGATATGATGTACTCACTGTCCCATCGTCCTGGCATAGTTTTCTACTCCAAGACAACATTCCAATGGCCTAGTATTCAGGACCAAGAAATACTCGACCCGAGTGGTACAGTTTCTGTTTGAGTACTTCTGTGGGAATGTCAATGAAAGTCTTTCTTCATCCAAAAATTTCAATATTGTGCACTGGCGATTGCATGCTTAATTTTGCATGTCTCCTGTGCTGTGGGTTCTTTGTGGTTCTTCCAGCTTTCTCCTTTGTGGTGGTTCTTGTCTGTCCGTTTTGAACACTCATCTTGTTTAATATAATGTACCCACCATCTTGTCCCAGACGACATACGCCTTCCTACTCTAAGACAACCTTCGAATGGCCAAGTATTAGGGATCAAGGAATACTCGACCAGAGTCGTACAGTTTCTGTTCCAGTACTTCTGTGGGAATGTCAATAAAAGTCTTTCTTCATCCACAAAGCAGAATGTTGTGTATTGGTGATTGCGAGCATTTTCTGTTGCTAGCTGATAAATGTAGACGCATGGGGGGTATATTTACGCACTGCAAGCAGCACATAAATTTAAAAAGACATCGCATGCAACACTGCAGAGGCTAGCAAAAATTGTTTTGAATTCAAGGTATTAGCTGACCTCCTACAAGTTGGTGTATCTGGCTATCTTGTAACCACTTCAAGAAGAAAAAAAAAACTGCTTGTTAGGTGATTTATAGGTGTCGAATGAACATGAAAATGGTATCAAATGATACCTATCCATGGCGAGAACATAAACACCTAAGCATATAATCGAGAAGGATTGTAATTGGCCATAAATGGGATGAGATGCGGGTGCCTGTGTCACCCTCTGCTATGCTGCCAGTAAATGCTTTTTAACTTAACTGCGATGGTGTGAACAGCCCAAGTTTGGGACTAAGGAGAGCTGGCTTAGATAAAGCAGGGAGAGCCGCTGGCTGTGCGAGTTTGTTGCTCGAGCCTTGGTCGTGTGTTCTGAAGCTGAAAACACTCGGTGCTAATAGGCCTTGTGGCAGCATGAAGGAGCAACAAGGAAATCGATGCAAAGGGTGCATAACAGGGTCAAACGCTGAAAAAAAGTGTCCCATGATAAACAAGGTCAACATAATTACACATGGAATATGACGCAAATAAGATATGAAGTGAGTGAATAAACACTAAAAGAGAATAGAAATATATAAACATCATTCAATCATTTGAACCACTATGTGCATGAACCACTGTGTGCATTGATCTTCAGCGTTGACGCTTGGTTGACCCTTCCTTATCTTTAATTTACAGCCACATGTGCGTGCTCGTGTGAGCATAAGGGAAAAAAAAAAAGAAAATTGGCTAGGCGAGGTACAGAACCCACGGACTTTTGATTCAGAGTTGGATGACTCAGCGATTTGAATGCAAAATGTGTGCAATGATGTACAAGACAGCCAAACATCTTGCTTAGCTTCTACAGCATTGCACAATACGTATTAACTACGAGATAAAGCTAAACAGGGCCGCACAATAGCCGTAGTATGTGGATAGGCTGTAGGCAGCATGCATTGAAATGTGCACGGCGGCATGCCGCTGTGGATTTGGTCCACTTTTTTTGCGATAGCAATTATATGAACAACCCGAGTGCATTTCTACCATCGGCATCACTGTGATGTTTTGTATAAAGTGCAAAGGTGATAACATCCTCCCTGTGCATCATATGCTTTAAATGCCAGTGAAAGCGTGCGAGAATGAACCCACGATAGCGGCTCAATCGCGTGCGCCTGGGAGGAAAGTGGGGAGGAAGTGCGCTGTCTTCTGTCACTTGGCTCTGGCAGCTGCTGTTGCATATGGTGCGGCCCTTATCTTGAAAGTGATCTACGACGGACAAAGTCCGCGCCACTGCTTGCATCGAAGCGAGAGGCAGCACGAAGGTAAATTCGCTCACTGCTGCCGTCGTGTTTCCTCACTCCAGCGTTTTGACAGCAAGTTTCCACAGTCATCAAGAGAGATGTCCTCATGTTTGCTTCTTTGCACGACACCATGCTTATTAATTTAGTTAGTATGCAAATGTTTGCAAGTTTATACGGCCGATAAAACTACTATCTTTACTTCATATAGCTGTCTAATTATTTGCTATCACAAATTGATGCTTCGCCTTTCGGATGTAACTGACTTTTTTTATGGCAATGAAACATGTTTTGTATATTTCGCTGATGTTCTGTCTGCTCTGCTCGAGTTGTGCAACTTCGTTATTACTGAATTCTCTGCAAATCTTGCACTGGTTATAGAAAAATGTAAGCATCCCTGTACAACGAAGTCATTGTAGCAGGGTAATGGGCATTTTACAACACCAATTTTAGCAATACACCTTCATTCTTTTTATTTTATTTTACTATGAAACAGATTGAGTTAAAAAGTTTTGTGAAACAAGCTAGGTCACTGCGAGTGATGGCACGTTGGAAGGATCACCAGGTTGCTTCAGGCGAGAAAATCTTTATCACACAGACAAGACTTGATACGGCAAAAGGTCTTAAGCAATATTGCTATGATGGCAAAGAAGAAATTCATTCACAGATGCTAGCACCAAACACGCTGAACTTGTGCCTACGAGATTGACTGGGAGAATGCACACATAGGCACCAGAAGCAGTTGAATGGCTTGTCTTCTGATATCATTGCATCTTGAAATGACTGTGCAGACAATGACGGCTTCCTACCGACTGCTTATGTGTGTTGCCTGCGCCAGCTTTGTGTGACCCATATTCACTATACAAACTTCTGCTGTCACCAGTGTGAACAAGGTTCTTTTACTAAGCAAAAAACATCTTTTGCACTTTCTTTTAAATGTGGAAAGTTTTGTGTGGTTCGTTTGTTTTTTTTACTAAAAATCTGCCAGGATCATTGCTGACAGGAGCTTTTGTTGAATCTTAGATTTCAGGCACGTAAGACAGTGCCAATCATTTCTAACAAGACTTTCTATTTGTGCCGATGACACTACACAATGGACCTGAATGACTGGAATCATGAAAGTTTAGAACATCTCTGACAGCACGCTCTTGTCCACGAAAATGTGCAGGAGAACCAGATGGGTAATTCTTTGTAAAGTAAAGGAACCTCTGGAAACTATAAAAATGGTTTATTGACTAGGCGTATCACATCTCTTGGCCTGTACAGGCTTCGTATAAGTTAAAATATAACGGTTAAGTCAATAAATAAAAAGCAGAACTGTGCTCATGTGCAAGGGAGAAGAATGCCATTAAACATCGCTGTGTGGCTCTGTCACTTCCTATTTCCAGTGTCCAAGGAGCCCACGCCAATCGATCGCCTGGAAAAAAGAAAAGGCAGAACACAAATCAGACACTAAGAAATAGTGAACAAAATGCTATGGTCAGCCATTAACTGAGAATTTAATGGTGCAAACTGTGAAAGGTGCGCATTAGGAAACGTTAACAAAGAAATGGGCAATATAAATTTTTTTGGCATTCGAACAGCTTGCCTAGCATTATATACAAGTATTTAAATGAAAGCATGCAGTCCTGCCCTCCTGGTTCATTAATTGCAGTAGAGGTTTGGCAAACTATCGTATGTGAGCCAACACGCCTAGCAAACTGTCTGGAAAACTGCCTGATCTGTTCGTAGCTAGGCAACTTGTAGAATCTTCTTTCAAGTAGGTGTCACTCCCAGGCAGAGCCCCACGGGTAGTGAATGTCTGCTGGTAGATGCTGGAGCAGAGAACTTTGGACAGGCCACGGGGTTTTCAGATGTAGGACTATGGGTGACAAAAGGTGTAAGCGCCATCCCACCCTTAAGTGCGGCTTATTGGGGAAGGGGGCAGACACACGCATGGATTAAGGTGACTTACGTCCCAGAATATACGTTAGAACCTCGTTGATATGTTCTAGAAAAAAAATGGCTGTGGCTTAGCTAAGGTTAAGCCCAGGATGCGAAGCATACTAGCCTTTATTTTAGTTGTTGAACCACTGTTTAGCCTGGTGAACTGCTGTTGCTTGGCTATATTTGGTTCGGCTAGACGAAGAAACAACTCATGCGTTACTCTGCTTCACCTTCAAAAGTGGAATGCGACAGCATTCCCGTCGACCCGCCAAGGGGTGTAAGACAATGGGCTACGGCGCAGCGACTACGCGCCCCGCATTGGTCGCGGTGAGCGTCGAGCAACGCAGCGTTTGGCACGGCAACGAAATGTGCGCCTGAGCAAGCGACGCACGCCTGAGCCTTAGAAACAGCTCGTTCCTAAGGCAACACCGCATTCACTAGAGGCGCTTTTGTACCGCTTTGAAGCATCGTACTCGTGGCTCAGTGGTAGCGTCTCCGTCTCACACTCCGGAGACCCTGGTTCGATTCCCACCCAGCCCATCTTGCAAGAGTTGAGCCAAAGCCACCTAGAAAATCAGTCTCTGTAGCATGCCGCAACCTTCGCTTCTCATTCCAACGAGCAGCTCTGTCTCCAGGAGGCATCCCACCTCGCGAGTGTCTAGCAGAGGCAGGCGCAGCTGCTTATATACCGCCGCAACGCCGCGAGCGACGGCGCGAGTTGGAGCCCCGTTTCTCCTCTGTCGTGACGTCACGGTGTCACGTGGTATTGAAGGCGACACCGCCGCGCCTGAGGACCTGGGTTGTGCTCTAGTAATAATGTTCGCATAAAAGTATGAGAAACATTGTACGAAGTGGGAGAACATATGATCTGAAGTCACAAAAAAATTTGGCAGAGTCAACTGTAACTAACGTCTACAGAATGCGAAGCCTTTCGTGGATCGTTGCAGCATGAGACACTGATGCACGCCGGATGCGCCCGAGCGGCCCGAGACGCGCATTGTCATTTTTTTGCCATTTTGGCATGCTTACGTTTGCACTCCTTGAACTCGTCCTGGGTCAGCAGCTTCTTTGGGCACGGAATTTTTTGGGAAGTTTTGATGCGCTAATTCGGCGAGAATTGTTGCAACACGTAATATTGACACATGTCGAGCTAGCGGGGCGCAGCCTGAGAAGCACGTTGTAGTTTTTCTATTCCGAAGTGTTTTAAGCCAGCGACAGGAAATGAAATCAAGCTGGCGGGCAATGCTGGAATATGGTGCTGCCACAGAAATATGACGCTCACTTCATGCTGCCTGTAGGAGCAATTGGAGGCACATTTGGGCTATAGACTATTGCCTCCAGTGCGTTTCCAATTGCTCTATACCGCACGCACCTTGAAACAAATAGGTGAAGATTCTTATTGCAAAAGCATTGGCGGCGGTAACTGTGGCTGTGATTTGCGACAGCTCTTGAGGAAATTTGCCGGTACCGGAAAAGGAAGCTGTGTGCGTGGGGGCGTTTTCACGTGACACGGGCGGGCAAGTGCTGTGGGGAAGCTACAATTAAAATGGGATTAAATCAACGAGATTCTACTGTAATTGCACAATGAAACTTCAACTACTTTAGTTAGACCTTCCAGAAATGTTCTGGACATTATATACAAATTTTTTAACCTCTAATTTTGCAATGAGAAATGGCATTCAAGAAGTAACTGTTTTTGGTGCCTTCGCTTCCTTGAAATGAGTCTACAGCTGATGGATTGCGTGCCTGACCAGACATGCAAGGCAGTGTCCGGTAGCAAGCTTGAGAAAGGCATGCCTCTCCCTCAATTTATCAAACACATTTGACCTAATAAGACTGACATGTTTACAATGCTTTCACATGATATCACATAAACGCAGAGATTAATATGCCATGTTTACACGTGCTCTTTGATTTACGTAACTGACTTGTAAGGCTATCAAATAGCTCAAAAAATTCCTCATAAAATAATTTATAAGTTGCTAGCTTGGCCATTATCTTTTTTCTTTTTAATCTGTAAAATAAGCTGCTGCTCCTCCACCAAAATTATTGGGCCATATCACACTGAATGTGCTATTCCTTCGATTGCCAAAACTAAGCAGAACTGTGTCTGGACCATTCGTCGGGTGTCTACCTTAATTGAGACAGTCACAGAGCCCGTGTCAAATGACAGTCGCCATCCCAGCCTCTTGACAGCAATTAGCATTATTCTTTAACAGAAAATATAAAGGCCCTTAGTTGCGTTAGCTACAAGAGCCCAGGTGACAAACCAGCAATCAGCCAACAATTTTTCTTCATGCTGCACACGGATGCTATTGCAAAAAGTTGGCCTGCCTTAGCTTGCTCTTGATGGCCTCCTTCCACCCCGTTTTGCAGCAATCACCTGCCGTCGTTCCTGGACCACGCGAAACAAACAAATGCACAGAATGAAGACAAAAATGGCTGGTTAACTGCACTCAAAATTCCGTGACAATGAAGGGAAAGTCACAGAAACAAAGCGCACGCAAGTAATAGCATTTCCAAAGATAATGCCACATTGTCATACATGTGAGTGTAAGCTGGGGAAGAGAAATCATAGACATCTTCTTTCACAGCAGCAAAATAGGGTGAAATTTACCACCGAGTGTTTCCTTTTTCACTGAGCTTTCCGTTTCTGTGCTTGGGCCAATGTGAAACCGCCATACATAGGAGCTAGGATGGTTCGGTGTCTGCTTTGAGAAACTGAAAGCGCTGTCAAACTCTGATATAATACTTGGTGCAGTAGTACGTGCTCTGCTCCTGTAGCTTTCCGTTTATTGCCACAGAAAGTTATCCGAGAGCATAAGAACAAGAAGCAAACAAACAGAAAAGATTAGTGTGGGGGGGAGTGACACACACCAACACACAACGTTGAGCAGCTAGCCTCAGCAAGCCAACCTCTAACACCTTTCCTTCAAGGCCCATCTGTGCGGTGACTCTTGGGAAATAGGCCCTACATGGTTGCTGGACCTTTCATAGCATTAATTTGGTTTGCGGTAGCTCTTATTGATGCCCTCATCATGATAGGCACTCGCCACCCAGCTCTCGGCCCTACTCTCCCCCATACTCTCTGCACGCTCAGTGGCTAGAATTTACCACATGCCTATCACATGGTGAGGGCCCATTTCCCATCAGCCTTTACTGTATATTTTTGTGACTAGGCTTCAAAAATGTCACGTGACGCTATCCCCAAGTCTTTTTCCTTTCTCCGCGACTAAGAAGTAGCATATTGGATTCTGCCTCCTGTCATTTCGTTGGGACAGATCTTGCCCTACCCAGGCCACTAACAAATATGTAATAGCAATACTTGAATCCCAAGAGGACAGAGCTGAACGTTCAATTAACCCAAACTGCAAAAATATTACCACGGTTCAAACCCAATTTTTACAAAACATCCTTAGGAATGTTTTCTATGCCAAAGGCATGACCTGCAGCTTGATGGAGCCTTGGAAGCTTGATACAAAGAAGGGCTTTACGTGATGGCATGCAAGTTGCCCAACTTCGACGCACATTGTATCAATTAAAGCTGAACCTGGACAGAAACAAAGCATTACAACATGAACATAGTACTCGTACAAACATTAATTTATAACTATTAAACAGCTGGGACAAAGTTCGAAACAATAAAAAAAAGAATGAAAATTGCATGGAAGAAATAGCGTGTAACAATAATACCGTCACTTCAAAGAGAGGCAAATATGTATCTATAAAATCAGCATTAAGAGAAACTGCACCATATGAAATTAAAGAAGAGAGGTGATCACAGGAGGATGAAGACTTGAATTGGTTGAGAGTCATTGAACAAGGGATGTTGTTGGAGTTGACATTTCGACAAGCAAACTTGTCCTTATCAAGGCCATGTCACTGAAGCCAACATTTTGATGAGTGCATACCTACCAACCTGAGCACACATCGTAGAATTCCAAGCCTATCATGCCCAATTCTATCTTCTTAAATGGCATTTTTTTTACAGGAAATTTGCATTTTGGATACTTTAATACTTACTTTACATGCAATTGGCTTTTACACCAGCTGTTACATTATGGTGCGTGGGTACTAATCTTTTGTTTTATTGATAATCCTATGGATGCAATACAGGAAAGAAACAGTGTAAATAGCACAAACTTTTTAAAATTTTTATTAACATCTGCCCTGAGGGCAAATCTTTTGTGGTACACAAATGCACTTTATTAACGGTGCTTTATCTCTAGCTGCAGCAAACAAGCAGCAACAAACTTGCAACAGTACAAACTGACAAGCAACACAGTTTGTTACATTTTTCAGTGACCTTACTGTCATCGATTTCACCCGTTTCAGGTTTTCGTCAGAGCAACCTTGCTCTGAGATGGTACCCCTCTGGTGTCTTTAACAATGTGTAAAATTCCAAGTGTATGGTCGGAGTTTAAACTTTTCACCTACAGAATTTCTTATTAATCTTGACAAAACAGTCATAAAATTGTAAAACAAGCCCGAATTAATAAATTTTATGAAAAAGCAAGGGCAGCATCTGATGCAAGTGTGCTGATGTAGACAAGACCCCCTTGCTGAAACGCTGCCTCCGGCGACTGCCCTTGTTCAACCACTGCTCATCACTTCAAGCCTCCATCTTCCTGTGAACATGTCTCGTTTGGTTTTCCTGGCAACCATACATATGCACTGGCACAGTAAAATCAAAATAATCCTGACAATTTTGTCATGAGCACATCCCAAAATTATCCCGCTTGTCTGTCAATGGCTAAAGCAATTCCCCCACCGACATACATCAGCACGTCAGGTGAGAGTAAAGAACAGTTGAGCAACGAAATAATGCTGTACCATTCCGGGAACCAGCACAAAGCTGATTTTGCAAGCCACTCGTGACCACCCACCTGGCCTTGTCTCCTGCTGCACAGTTTCGATTGGGTCAGAGCTCGCAGGAGCAGCATTGTCCGTCCAATAAACGTCTGGTACACCAAGAAGGCAGTGCATAATCTGTGCAGAAGAATGAGGAGGAAATGCTAACCAAAAGTAATTGCTGCACGCACGCGCAGATGCTCAAGAGGTTGCCGATGCGCCAGCTTAAAGAAGCTGTGGAATTAAAACCAAAAGACAATGGCGTGAAAAAAGAAATGGGGGAAAAAAGGAAAGAAAAAAAAATCTTGCATCTACGCAGGGTTGCAGCACTTGCTGGGCAACAGAGAGTTTAAAAATGGGTGAGTTTTTCAAATGTACAGACAACGTGGTAAATACACAGCATTAACCATTCAGGATGTTTTGCAGTGCCGTATATTTTGGTCTTTGAACTTCAAAGGGTTAAAGGGACATCAAACAGCAACATACATTCATTAATACCTGCGAAATATTAATTTAAAACTCTATCTGCAGTTAGATTGCTGAAAAGGCTAGTTACTAGAGGAAAGAAATTCAGACCAAAATTTTCCTTCTATAATTTCGTTCCCAAACTGCAACATTTATCCATGTACAGGCTGTTATTGTGCAAGAAAAGTCCTGAAGACTTGTTACTGTTCTAGAATGCAATGTAATTCCTGTTTAACTATAAATCTGAGTAATCACAGTCAAAATTCAGTATGTCACGGGGAGATAGCACGGGAACTTCCAAGGCAGCGAAACCACTTGGAGCAACTGTCGGCCTCGATTGGCAGACTAAACCAACCTGTTGCTGCTAGAATCTACCACAACCACCACTTGTCTCTGATTTTTTGCGTCACCTCCAGCCTACCAATCATCCACCCACGACAAGACCAACCTTTCGTGGGATCCCCAAAATCCTTTGTTGGACAGGCCACTTCAATGTAAAGATGGCGCATCGCACCGCTTACAGTAGAGCAGCCTAAGCATGTTAAGCAAACGAAAACCTTTATTTGAATGAATTCAGGAAGCAATTAGGGAAAGAACTCGCCAATTTTCTCCTGCATTATTGCTGTCCGACGGAAAGTACGAGTGCAACCAAGCTTGCGGCACTGAGGCACATAGCCCGCTCTGCAGTGAAACCCAGCATTGATGCACGGCACACATACAAAGTAAGTTATTTTGTAAGCCTCCTAGTTGGAGCGGCGCAAAATAGCTCGCTGCTTCTGCGAACTTCGCTGGAGCATGTGCTCACAGATTTTCGCAGCGTTCCATTCCCATGGCTAGTTCTTACCACTTGCTACACTTAGTGCCACCAGTGAATAGAAGTGTGATCATCATTGCGCCCAGTTTTACTTTTTTTTATCCCTTTGCAGGCCCCACCAGTGCCGCTCGTCGGAGAGTTCGGTCTTTATAAGTGTCAACTGTCCGCAGCTCAGTGGTAGCACTGCAATGCGCACTCTTTGTAAAGCAACAACTGACCCACTGGGGACAATTAGGTTACTTTTTCAAACAGGCGAATTCAGCATAGAGGTCTTTGTTGTAGAGGAGTTCACAATACAAAATAAACGTAGAAAATTGCACAGGACATGTGAAATCTTTCGTTATACAGGTGTTAAAGAGGCTTACGACTGTACTCTGAAAATGCAATTTGGCAATCCAACTTTTATGTTTCTCATCAGCGACCCTTTAAAACGGCGCGCAGCGACAATCTCACCAGGTCCCGCAGGGGTCTGTCCCGCTCTTGCACCTCGGTGGGCGGGTTGTTTTCAGAACAGCCCACAACCACAGGCGCAAACACAGGTGCCAGCTCGTCGAGGGATCGGCCGTCGCCGCCAAGCGACGTGGCTGACACACTTCTCAGGTGTACCAGCAGCTTTGCCAGCACAGCACGATTGGCAGCTGGCAGTCGTCGTGTTGCGTCTAGGAGCCTCCACGCACGGTTCTCCTTGTCCTCGTCACCTGTCACTACAACAATAATTAGGAACCAATGAGATCTCTTGCACCGCCTAAGTGCTAAGCTTTGGTTTGTGGCATCACAGATGGCATCAAAGGTCACGGCAGTTACACTAGTCGCACTGGTTAAGGCAGTGCAGCAATCACAATTTCTGTTTGTGAAAAATTCAAAAGAAACAGTGTCTGAGTGGAGAACACTGGTGTGCTGCAGCTAGTAATTTCCACTTCAACCAAAAGGTCCAAACTCACTAGGTGATTACACTTTCTGCAACGCTATGATAGATAGCATTCCTAGATGCATGCAGCATTGCATACAGCCAAAAAGGAAGAACCGAAACTGTTTGTGTCCAGTTAACACAATAAAATGCCATTATTTGTATGCCACCGGACACTAACAATCTTGGCTCTTCCTTTACGGCAGACTTAATGCTCGGTCTATCTAGGAACATCATTTGTCAGAATGTCGCAGCGTCAAAAAGAAAAAAGAAAGTTTAGCAGTATGTTACACTCTTGTAACACGTGAAGATGAAAGCCTGCTGCACACTTGGTAATGCGCTGTCTTGCATTTTCTCACTGCTGCTTTTACAGTTCTGCTTCTTCGGCTCGTTTTCGACGCTTACTTGCGGCTTCGTGCACTTGTATAGCGGGGTCAGACTCGCGCCGACGACATTTCTCTTCAACCTTACGTTGCATCCGCTCAGCAGGGGATTGAAAAGTAAGCTGTTCCATGTGTTATATGGGTGATTTCAATTAATGTATGCACTCTCTGCCTCACTTTGCTGAGTGCTTGTAGCCTCAGCCTTAGGGGATATGAGCCATTTAGAAGGTCACGTAACAGTGACAAGAACTTTATTAGAGTGTCCCGAGGAACTTGATTGGGTGGAACCGAAAGCTCCGCAATCAAGTTGGTGGCTCCCGCCTACGATCGGACAGGGAGGTGGTGACTCTCTGCGACGTCGCGGGCCCTCTGGACGGCCTGTAGTTGGTTTGTGAAATCCGAGCTCTTCAGCAAGACGTCCCACTTGGATTTGTATTGAAAGTCGGAGCCCGCGTTGTACTGGCACAGCCAGAGCATGTGGTCGAAGGAGCAGCACGCACGACTGCATTTGGAGCACGACTGTGGGAAGTTGGGGTCTATCCAACTAAGCGCTCTGGGGGTTAGGTAAGATCTCGTCGATAAAAGCCTGAAAGTAACAGCCTGACGCTTTTTTTTTCTTCTTTTTTTTTGTACAACTCGTCAAGAGCCGCATTTCTGTAAGTTGTATGCGTGATTCCAATGAATGTTTTCACAGTACGCTTCGCTTTGCTGAGTGCTTGTAGTCTCTGCGTTACAAGAGTGATGAGCCATTGAATTTTTCGCTTGTTTAGGAGGTATGAGCCATTGCTAATAATGATAAGTTCTTTTACTACTGGATCAGACGACGCATTTCTTTTAAGGTCATCGGGGGATACGTGCCACTTAAGGCATTCGCCTTAACAAGAGGCATAGGCTAACCAAGGACACACAACGTAACACAGTGGTGTTTCTGCACAACCTGGACGGGGCCGACTGCACTGTACTGGCCGCACTGGCTCAGTGGCTGTGGCATTGTGCCGCTAAACATGAGGTCGTGGGTTAGATTCCCAGTCCCGGCAGTCACATTTGGATGGGTGGCCACAAAAACACCCTTGTATCTAGATTTAGGTGCACAGTAACAAACCTCCGGTGGTCAAAATTAATCTGGTGCCCTCGTCAACGGCGTACCTCATAATCCACTGTACAGTTTCAGGGTGTTAAACTCCACAATTTAATTTTGATCATGTGTGAAGTGATTTTTGGAAAGGAAACGGAAGAGATGAGTGCAGCGCCGTAACTGTCTCTCACAGGGGGACACCTCAACAGCACAGCACGGGGAAGGGGGAATGGGAAGAAAAAGATGAAGGAGAGAAAGACAGGACTAACGCGGCAAGGGGGAAAAAAAATGTGAGTGCGGGGCTCAGAGCCGCGCCCTCAAGGGCGTCGCACTGCAGTAGTCTAGCAGTGCCGAAAGAGCGTGCTTCATGATGGACGAGTGGGCTGCAGGGAATAGCAGTGCAGTCGCCGTATCGTAAGTCAGTCCCAGTCGCCGATAGACTGTACACAAGTTCGTGCACTCCACATCGAAGGCAGGGCAGCGAAGTAGCAAGTGGTCGAGCGTCTCCAAATCGGCGCAGTTTCTGCACACGGGGTCGCCAATTCCCTGCAGCCTGTGCGTTCTAGCAGCCGTCCTGTAGCAGCCGACGCGCAGGCGAAGCAGGAAAGAGTGGTCTGCCCGGGAGAAGCCCACGCGGGGGAGCAGTCGAAGTGATGCACCCGCGACGACGCGCTGGTCCAGGTGCTGCGCACGGAGCGTTCGCAGAATGGTTGGTTTGGCCACGTCGAAGCCGCTGACCGAGGTAGCGAGGGGGAAGTGCAGGGAGTGAGCCTGCTTTGCGAGAGCGTCCGCAGCTAAGTGCAGTTGTTGTGAAGGAGGCTTGGTAGAAGTCACCTGCTGTCGTTGCAGATGTGCTCTGACTGCAAATCACAAAAGCAGTTGGAGAAGCCAAGCATGACGGGGAGGCAGAAGCATCTCTTACCAGCAGCCTCGGCGAGTAACGGCCAGACCGACTTGGTGATAACGGTTTCCCGCAGGGCAGCCAGGAATTTCATCAGAGCTCCACACACCACTGGCAAGCTGTGACCACTCTGAACAGGTAAGGACAAAAGCAAACGAAATAGTCTTGAATATTGGTAGTTAAGCCTTAATTTATAATTGTGGACTGTCCCCAGCATATATCATACTTAAAGTACTTTTAATTTCTGGTGGCTCAGTTTGTTCATTATAAATGGTAATGAGTGGGACAAATGGATGGCCCTGAGTTTGTCTTAGAATTTTTTAGTGTTCATGGCAACCTTTAGGTAGTTTGTTCTTTCTTGGACTTCTGTTTCCTTTTCCACATCTAATGTGGAGAGACACAAAGCTCTTCCATGTATCCTTAGGTTATTCAACTAAATATAGCAGTCAAAAAGTCACATTAGTCATAAGTCTTGTGTATGAATAACTAATAAACACGATCTAGTAACTATGGTGATCAAAAAAAGGCATAAGCGAACAAACCACAACACAGTACAACCTAGTCCCACCTTAATGCATCCTTATAGTACGAACAGTCTGTCTGCACAGCTTGTCACTGTTCACTGCATTATTTTACGAGCTGTCAAAATATGTGTCTGGGTGCCTTTAAACATTTAGTTGACGGTGGTGGTAAACGAACAGGGCATTGGTGAGAGTTGTGTGGCAGAATGATGAATAGGTGCATGCTGAGCATACACGCTGAGCGCTGAAGGACCCCATGACGTCTGTGCTGCTGCGAACTGTTTTCAATGATGACAATGCCTCTGACTTCTTGTTAACAGAATGTCCCTCCAGCACTTACAAGAACAGGCACGTCTCGGCCACTCAACAACCGTCCAAGCAGCGTGTCCACTTCCTCGGGTGGCGCTGCTGAACCGTAGAGCCGCCCCTTCTCTTGGAGGCATCTCCGCTCCACCTCACGAATACAGTGAACCACCACGGGCGGTACAAACGGTGGCTCGGAGGGTGCATAGTCGGTCAGGAAACCTGGGCTGCTCTTTGCCGCTGTACTGTGACTTGCACCTCCGGCCTCCGGAGGTGGTGCTCTAAGACCACAGGGAAGTGGAACCTGTTCAAGGTGGAACAAAGGGATCAGGTTCTTGTGCCAAGTTCCTTCTTTGAATTGGCAAAGGAAAGGCCCATTGTCTTGCTTAAGGGCTACTGACAAGATATTTTGGACTCTTTTATTTCTTCACATTAAATAAACGTCTTAGACCTCTCAGCCCTGGAAAAAATACTGACAAGCCTCAGGGTGTGATAAATAAATTATAACCAAATAATATATGCTCTTGTTGAATTTGTTTCTCTATGCCTCAACCTCAGAGTGACAGCGGAAATTTGCTTAAAGTGTCCCATAATTGCTAGTGCACTAAAATGTACTCTTCTTTCATGGTTAATACACATTTCAATGCCACGTACTTGCAAGCTTATTTCTGACGAACTTCACCATGCTAATGGAACTCAGAAACCACACCTTCCGTAGCAACCTAGTTTGGTTCAGAAATAAAAAAAAAAAGACTCCTAAACTCTTATGCTTTGCAGGGAAACATGCAGGTGACATTACAGTTGCGGGCATCACGGAGTCGCACTCACAAGGCTCCTGCACTCCGGGTGGCAGACGATGCCGCAGGCACCGCACTGGAACGAGGCCTTGTAGAAACGGATGCGTTTGTCGCACGCGGTGCAGTTCTCGGGGTTGACGGCGGGCCGACTGATGAAGGTGTGTGGCTGTTGCTGCTGGAATGTGTCAGGAACAGGGGTGCTGCTCTTCTGGGGCCCCAAGCGTTCTAGCCTAGAGACAAAACCTGATTCTTCCTCCAGGCCACTCTCCTCCAGCACGGGGTTTGATCGAGGCACAGCTGAGCAGGTGATGCACAAAAGAGAGTAGCTTACGGCACAAAGGACAAAAAGAAATGGAGAGTAAGAAGCGCGTGTACTTAGACGGGACATGTGCATAGAAAATTGTGTACTCTTCAAGTAAGGGCCCCATTCCTTTGAAAGCAGCAACCACAAATTGGCAGCCCAACATTCGGAGTGGAAAAGAGAGAGAGAGAGAGAGAGAGAGTGAGTGAATGAGTGAATGAGTGCGTGAGTGAGTGAGTGAGTGAGTGAGTGAGTGAGTGAGTGAGTGAGTGAGTGAGTGAGTGAGTGAGTGAGTGAGTGAGTGAAGTGAGTGCTGCTGCAGCTTTCCTGCACTTGTAATCTGAGTGCATGACGTTGGGTGTCTTCAGACATTGTCCTGAGAAACTTTAACATCACAGACATATCTGTAGCCATGGATGGCACATAGGATGACTACACCTTGTGTAGCAAATTTTGGAAATGAACATATCCCGCAACCATCCTCGGTCATGGCAGCCAGCCTCACAGATTCTTCTGCAGAAACACGACGCAGTGCCTCCATAAACACTACTGTCTATATTTTCAGATGCCACCAAGCCTGCTTGACTAAACATGGTCGCCCAACTCCAGCCAGTTTTGTCCCACCGAAAATCGTGGTTCAGTAAATGTGGCTGCAAATCAATATCAGTGCGGCTGTGTGAACTCCTTTTTCGGGCATAAAATATCAACCTTCGCGGTCAGCTAGCAGAGTGCTGACCAGCTACGAAATCACCCTCCACTGATGCTATCAGGTGAGACAGACAACAACATGCCAAACCCGTAGAAGTAGACAAAGAAAGCTTTGCTTCACTGAAAGGAAGTTGGGACAGGCCTCGTAACAAACAGCTCATGCATATTGAATAGCGGTATGTGAATATATGAAGTTTCAATTACATAAGAAATAGTCCGCTATTTGATTCGCATCCCTTTCGAGATTTCACTCTTCGAAAGTCGTATATTTGTTTCTTTTCGAACACGAGATAATAACACTGAGCTGGCGCACCACTTCTTGAGTGAACATGCAAAACAAACAACTTCTGTTCACGAATTTCCAGACATTCAAAAGAATGCCTCGCCTTTAGACAGCCTACAAATTTGTTGCCTTCGTTTAGGCGAACCAAATTATTATTTAACCAGTCTTGCCTCGCTTGCATCCTCTTAAATGACGTGCTACTGCTAGACTTCTGTTAATTCAAATCTGGTTCATTTGATTTTTGGGTTGATTCGATGTTGACCGAAGGTCCCATTCAACACCATACGTTTATTTGGAATCACTTTTGTTATTTTGATCCTGAAATTACCCTTTGTGGGATAATTCGAACTTGACTAGTCACCACACACATGTCTGGTCCATACGGTAACCTAAGTGGCAACTTTAACAATGGTAGTGTCTGTTTTGACGGCACTTAGGGTACATGAAATGCGTCAAACATATGCAATCTACCATAATAATGTCTATTTTCGGCCTGTAGTGGGAAGATCTTAAATTAAAAATGCTCATAATAAATTATTACAGTATTTACCAATGTCTAACATGCACATTCTTTTACGAAAGGAAATTCATACGAAAACTGCTTGGGCCAGTGCTATCTGATACAAAAACAAAACCATGTTCACAGTGGTTGTATGCTTCACTGCATAACGCGGTTGTACTGCGGAAAAGCTGTAACGTGGCTGTACTGCATAAAACATGCGGCGAAGCTGACTTGCGAAATATGACTTCTATTGTGGAACACGTTTTAGACCCTTGCCCATTTTTCTAGCTGAAAGACCGGATGAGCATTGAATTTCTAATTTTATATATACAGGGCATTTCAGCGAACACTTTCAAAAATCTTTAAAAGTTGTCTGTGGCGGATATCAGAATTCTAGTTCATGAGCTGGTCTACTTGAAGCGGCGGACAATACTTGCGCAAAAAAAAAATGAGATGCAAAATCGACAAATTAATAAAAATTCACTAATGAAGTTTTTAACTAATTACATCATGGCCAATATTACAACTTACAAATTCTAGCTGCACATTTGCAAGGCGGATCTAACTGGAACGAATTTTCAAGATGACACCAGTTTCGAGATATGGATTCCCAAACTTTGTGAAGAAATGCATTGGCGTTCCAGTTAATCTGTTAACAAAACGTCGTTTCATACACTGCAGCACAGAAGTAACTGGAATGCCAATGCATTTTTCCGCAAAGTTTGGGAATTTAAATCTCGAAACTGGTGTCGTCCTGAGAATTCGTTCCAACTGGATCCGCCTTGCGAAGTCCACTGCTAAAATTCGTAAATTGCAATATGGATCGTAAGATAATTCGCTAAAAGGTTCATTAGTGAATTCGTGTTAATTAATCGATTTTGCCTTTCAATTTTTTGCACAAGTAGTGTCCGCCGCTTCGAGTAGACTGGCTCATAAACTAGAATTGAGCTATCTGCCACAGGCAACCCTTAAAAATTTTTGAAAGTGTTCGCTGAAACACCCCGTATGCACACAGTGCAACTCATGGTGCGGTCTGCTCTGAACCACCATCAGTTGCACTCACCTCCTCAAAGAGGCAAAACATGTGTCAAGAGAGCTCCTGAACAACACATTAATGTGGCGAACATGGTTTAAAGCCTTTATGGCTTATGTTGCTAAAGCCTTTTATTTATATAAAGCCTTATATTATGTCACACCTCATAAAAGCATGACATAATGCTAGGGCATTTTTCTCGCATTTACCACTAAATTGCCACTGAATTTATTTTTAGAGCGCAGCGCTTAGGCGCCCGTCCCTATGGCGAGCGTCGGCGTCGTCCTACGGTGTAACCAAGCTAACGAGCACAATTAAAGGTGCGAGTGAATGCAGTGTGCAGTAGGGGATGAAAAAAATTGGTGAGAGCGAAGAGGCATGAGGAGGAAAGTGGAGAGGAGTGTGCAGTGGAACCGTGAGGCAGAAAGCACAGTGCTGTGCAACACTCGCAACGACCGCTACGAGATGGCACCAGAGGAGCGTCGTCTGTTCAACGATGGCATGCGGCGAGCGCATTGCACGATACTATATACGAAAGCCGGTCCTTTTCTGCCAAGCAAAGGACCAGGCAGGATTCTGTAAAGGCTACTCAACAATAGATCATATTCACACTATCAATCAGGTGATAGAGAAATGTGCGGAATACAACCAACCCTTATATATAGCTTTCATTGATTACGAGAAAGCATTTGATTCTGTCGAAACCTCAGCAGTCATGGAGGCATTACGGAATCAGGGTGTAGACGAGCCATATGCAAAAATACTGAAAAATATCTATAGCGGCTCCACAGCCACCGTAGTCCTCCATAAAGAAAGCAACAAAATCCCAATAAAGAAAGGCGTCAGGCAGGGAGATACGATCTCTCCAATGCTATTCACAGCGTGTTTACAGGAGGTATTCAGAGACCTGGATTGGGAAGAAATGGGGATAAAAGTTAATGGAGAATACCTTAGTAACTTGCGATTCGCTGATGATATTGCCTTGCTTAGTAACTCAGGGGACCAACTGCAATGCATGCTCACTGACCTGGAGAGGCAAAGCAGAAGAGTGGGTCTAAAAATTAATCTGCAGAAAACTAAAGTAATGTTTAACAGTCTCGGAAGAGAACAGCAGTTTACAATAGGCAGCGAGGCACTGGAAGTCGTAAGGAAATACATCTACTTAGGGCAGGTAGTGACTGCGGATCCAGATCATGAGACAGAAATAATCGGAAGAATAAGAATGGGCTGGGGTGCGTTTGGCAGGCATTCTCAGATCATGAACAGCAGGTTGCCATTATCCCTCAAGAGGAAAGTGTGTAATAGCTGCGTCTTACCAGTACTCACCTACGGGGCAGAAACCTGGAGGCTTACGAAAAGGGTTCTACTCAAATTGAGGAGGACGCAACGAGCTATGGAAAGAAGAATGATAGGTGTAACGTTAAGGGATAAGAAAAGAGCAGATTGGGTGAGGGAACAAACGCGAGTTAATGACATCTTAGTTGAAATCAAGAAAAAGAAATGGGCATAGGCAGGACATGTAATGAGGAGGGAGGATAACCGATGGTCATTAAGGGTTACGGACTGGATCCCAAGGGAAGGGAAGCGTAGCAGGGGGCGGCAGAAAGTTAGGTGGGTGGATGAGATTATGAAATTTGCAGGGACGGCATGGCCACAATTAGTACATGACCGGGGCTGTTGGAGAAATATGGGAGAGGCCTTTGCCCTGCAGTGGGCGTAACCAGGCTGATGATGATGATGATGATATACGAAAACAACATGCTTCATGAGCAGAGGTCTGTCTGCGGTGGCTGCTGTCAATCGAGCCCATTACATGACCTAGACGTCGGTCCCAGTTGAGTCTGCCAGATGTTTTAGTGCATTCGGGTCTTATGTCTTCCTGGTTAGTACATATTTTTCTCATGCTTTTTTTTCCCAGAACGTCTTATTGTACAGGTCTTAAATTAAGGTCTTACTGTATGTACAACAGAAGTCCACTGTAGGATGAAGATCTGTCTCAGAGACCTTCACTAATCTTTGTCCTTGCTTGCATAACCCCAGTTCTGGGACCCAGGCACACGCACAGGGAGAGTTGTGCAAGTGCATGCAAACTTATTGAGACATGCAGCCTTACATGCCACCTTCTCCTTGGCTTTCTGGGAGTGCTGAACAAGCAGGGCTGGCCCACTGCGACTGCGCCGAAATCGCTGGTGAGAAGAGTTGCTGCTGCTGATGCTACCTTCCATCTGGGATGTGACTGTTGCTACGTAGCCAGGCTCCCCTGCCACCACAGTCATGGTCGTGGCAAACACCTCACCACGGCCGCTGGTCTCATGGGAACCGCTGCAAGTGCTTGTCTTTTGGGAACCTGAGAGCTGCAAGCGAGAGAGAGAGAGAGAGAGAGAGAGAGAGAGAGAGAGAGAGAGGCAGATGCAGGGAAAACTCAAATTATCGGCTACTTGTGGAGACTCGTGTTGAAATAAGTGGGCCAGCCAAGTGACCAAAGCATACTGCCACAAGAGTTTCATTCAGTCTCAATTATTTGCTT
This sequence comes from Dermacentor albipictus, assembly GCF_038994185.2. Lineage (NCBI taxonomy): Eukaryota > Metazoa > Arthropoda > Arachnida > Ixodida > Ixodidae > Dermacentor > Dermacentor albipictus. The sequence continues at coordinate 56,905,491 of NC_091829.1, forward strand.
TTATTGCACGACTTTGTTGCTATGTTTCTGTTCTTGTGCAAGAATGCGCTTGCGGCATCATACAGTAGGCTTCCATTAATTTGACTCTGGTGAATTAAAATTTTCAATTAATTCAATCTCGGCCAAGGGTCCTGGCTGGGACCCATGCACTTCTTCCTGCTATTGCTGCCACCAGCACGAGTTTGCCTAACAAATTATGTCCTTTTGTCACTGCCTGCCTGCTTGGCTGTCAGCGCACCTTAACACCACTGTGACAATACTGTAGTGTAGAATCTCAATGAAACACATAATTTATCCGATGTCTGCATGATGCATAATAAGTGTTTGCAAACAAAGTATACAAGCCACATAGTGTGACTCCAGGCTGAGCAGCAGGACCCATAGTGCACACCCAGTGTTACAAACATCTGAAATAAATCTTTTTGGCATCTGCCAGAGCGATGTAGCACTCTAAATGCTGTGTATGTCTGTTTTACACAATTACAACGAAGGCGCCAAATAAAACAACGGACGAATGAAGGAGACACGAGACAACCTTCGTCCGTTGCTTTATTTAGCGCCTTCGTTGTAATCATGTATAACCAACTCGCCCACCAGCACATGCTGTTTTACACAGAGAGGACAGGAGAGAACACATAGGCAGAGAGCGTCTACCACCAAGTGACTAGGCTCAGCAGGAAACCCTCAAATCGACTGAATATCTCCTTACTCGTATTTTATTCTGTGTATCCTTCCACATCAATTCTGCATTTGTACAATATCAATGAAAAGTAGACTAATGAACTCTGGCACGGCTATCGTTCTGAACATGGGAATAGTAGTACACCGATGTTTTACCGTCATGCTCGCAGCTTTAAATGTTCTTGCCATTTTATTTGCTGCCTTTTATCTGCCTTCATAGGCCTAAATTATGCAGCAATCCTATGCTTTTTAAGTGCAAAAAACCATCAGATTGCGCAAACTTGCAGAATCATTGTAAACTCTCACAGTTAGAAGTTATTTCGTTGCAAATTAACAATTTACAGAGTCACAAAGCCATTTGAAGCCACAAGAATGATGCTTGCACCTCTCACACACACTAGCACCAGAATTCCTTCTAGTAGTTCTATGGCTGAGGCATCTTGTTTGCAACACACATATACAAACCTCAAAGTGGACTTTGGCAGGAGCAGGGCCAAGTCCAGAAGAACATCGTTCAGCAGCAGTAGGTTTCGAAGGAATGGGCCCAGGTCTAGAGGGAGCTGATCTGCAAGGGTCCGGCCCAGTGCTGGCAGGCCCGGCAGGACCCCATGGAAGAGGAACCGGGCCTGCAGGGGTAGACCCATTGGAAACAAATCGAGCACGGGCAGATCCGGTATAGACGGATCTGGCATTGACATATCCAGCATGTAAAGCAGACGTGGCATGAACATGTGCTGCAGTAGAGACAGCTTCGGAAGTGACTGATTCCACAGGTACAGAACTGGAGAGTGCATGCCCAGGGGAAATAGAGTAAGTAGGAGCAGCTCTAGGAGGGACCAGCTTAAAAGAAAGTGATCCAGGAGTGGCATGTCCAGAAGAGGTCACTCCAGAAGTGACTGGTGCCATTGGTACAGATCCATGTGAGGCTGGTCCATTAGTGACAAATCCAGAAGAAACAACACCAGAGGACACAGCTACAGAAGTGGGAGCTCCCGAAGAAAGAGCTATAGGAGGGTCTGGTACTATGGGTACTGATCCAGATAGGGCTGGTCCAGGAGTGACAGAGCCAGAAGAAACAGCAGCAGGGAAGAGAGCTCCAGAAGAGTTAGCTTCAGAAGGAATAGCCTTAGAAGCGACCGGCACCACGGGTACAGATATAGGCAGGGCCGGTGCCGGAGCGACAGGTCCAGAAGAGACCACACCAGAGGAGGCAGCTCCAGAAGCCACAGCTTCAGAAGGGATAGCTCCAGAAGGGACTTGTACCGCTGGTACGGTTACAGGCAGGGCAGGTCTAGCAGGAACAGACGCAGCAGTAGCTCCAGAATAGAGCGGCCCAGTAGAGACTGGCCTAAAAGAGACAGATCCAGAAGGCACTGCTCCTGAAAGAGCTTGCCCAGAAGAGAGGTGCCTTGTTCCTGCCAAAGGAAGCGGAGACTGTGTCGCCTGCATACCAAGCAATATGTGGCGAGTATCCCCGCTAACCTCCCTCGATGCAAGGTCTTCATTATGATGCGCCAGGCTTGAGAAGGTTGTGCTTGTTGGGGAGAGCACAGACTGGACTGACTTGTCGGCCATGGTGCTGCAGAATGAAGAAGTACGGGTAAGCTTTCATGCTACTTTTGTCTCATGGCCACACATGCCCTAATTTCTCATCAGCTACATGCAAAAGATTTCTAAAACAATTTTCATTATGTGGCAAAACAAACTGGAAAGGCACAACTGTATGTAAAGGCGCAACCCAAAACAAACTCAAAGAAGAAATGCCGTAGTAACGAGCTCCAGGCCAATTTTTTTGACAACATGATGCTCTTCTATGTGCACACAAAAAATTGGCACATGAACTTTGCCCTTTGCTCTCCTACCAGGGCTGTCACGGGTGGGAATTGAACCAGCAACCTTGTGTTCAGCAGCAGAATTCCGCAGCTACTGAGCTACAGCTACAGGTACAGCTTACTTAAAGATTCAACAGTTAGCAACACCGCTGAGAGTCAGATTATTTAGCAAGTGGATCTTAGTTCCTCTTGACTACTTTCACCTGTTTTACATGGCCACTCCATTGCTGAACCACCTAGCATGAGTTACAACACTCTTATATACATTTGATCTGAACAGATCCTTTGCCTTCTTCACATTTAAGTTCTGTAGCTAGCCCAGAAGAAATACAAAGCAACAGCTGAGTCACATTTCAGTTTCAATTTCATTTTACTTTCGAAAAAATATTTGGGGGCTCTCCAGGTGAGAAAATCTAATCATTAGCACTTGTTGCTGGGCTACCTGGCACATACTTCAAGCAATGAAGAAGTCGCGATAAGAAGTAAGGAAATGACCGGACATGTAAGAACATCACTCGCAACCAACACCAATTCTTAGCCTGTTTCTTAGAATAAGCATGCAGTTTGACAACTCAAAGTCTATTGCTACCCGGTCTGTTAGTGGTTTGCAAATGGCTTACCTCACAAAATTATCCTGACTGAGAACATTCTTCAAGATCCTGACCATGTGGTGCTCCCTGTTCTCAAAGCTTTGGCCAAAGACGCAGTAGCGGACCTGGTCAAGCTGTGCTTGCTGCACAATGCAGAAGAGAGAACAGGTATATCAAGCGGCGGAGCTGTGGACGTCAATCAATCAATCAATCAATCAATCAATCAATTAGAGATAGCTTCACACTTATCTCACAGCATCTTACACACCTTTCCACTGAGGCATGGGAACACTTTCTCTCTGGCCAATTCTTCTAGTGTGGAACAATGCACGTGTGCTGTTACTGTTTCTAGTGATTCCAAATAGGTGCTCACGTGAGCTCACAAGAACGCTGAAGGCATTGTGGCGCTTCCTAGAGACTTCTCACAGGAAAGGCCTGAACTACCACATTTTATAACTGTTTTTGTCAACTGCATGGCACATTGTAAATGTGAGGTGTTCAGTCTAAAGGTAAGACATGCCGTATCATGTGTAAAAATAGATACTACAGTATATGAGGTGTACGATTTGTTCACCAGCTTTCTGCACCCCAATGTTCACAGATGATACAATAGCATCGGGAAAAAAAAGAAGTAATTGAATTACAGCCAGTGTTCCTGAGCAAAAGAAACATAATTGAAAAGTACCGAAAAAAAGTAATTGATTGCAGATAACTGATTGCATGTAAATTGTTACATTCAGGTCTGCTTATGGCAAACTTACATAAGGGTACATTTTCTTGTGCCGTATGAGCACCACTGCACTGGTATTTGAGCAGAAAGTTTACAGAGAGAATAAGTGGCCACGTAATATCAGGTGCCATAGTGCAAACACTCTCCATATTATAGTTGTAGGTGTTTTGGTAATGGACAGATGTCAGCTCACCAGGGCTTCCAGGCGCGCTTCACATTTCAGTTTTCTCTGGACCTCCTTTTCAAGCACATCCCTAGGAAACAAAAACACAAACACAAAATCTCTGTGGAAAAACATATTTTATTCACTTCTTAAAGCAGCAAAGAGTAAAAGGCGATAGAGCGGTAGAACCACCCACTGAATATCACTGCCATGCCAAGACTGTATGTACATATACATTTGCAGCATATTAATGGCTTGCAATGCTGTAAGCATTGATAACCACATTCTGCAAGAAACTATTTTATCGGGAGTGAATTGTGTCAGCAACAATGAACCTCGCCATAGTGATATACATTATTTAGCAAACTGATGTTGTGTCTGGCTGCCTCACTGTTTCATCATTGACTAAAATGCCTGATGCAGCTGTTATACAATGTATTGTTATTTGACTATTAAAGGATTACTGACAGAAAAATTTTTGTCTCGCTTTTATTGGATTACTTGATAGCCATCAACTCAGCAATTAGGTTATGGACCCTCAAATCTTTGAGAGCACAACAAATAATTAATTACGCTACCTTTTAATGTGGCCAGTTTAAAACACACGAAGCAGTATTGCTTCAGACATGAAAAAAAGAGACTCATCACGTCATGAAAAACTTATCGTGGCTGTCTTGACGTGTCAGATATTACTGGCGCACACACACAAACTATGGTTGTGCTGCCAACAGCTTAGTCTATCCAGCACTAAACAGGACAAGGGGAGAGATCATACCCCCCTGTGAACAATTTGAAGGGCCAAATTTTTGAAGCCACATTTTCGTGTAGGCGGTCATTTATATATATTCTGGTTTGCCCAATGTAACTGACAGCGCATGAGCGAAATGTTGCATGAAACCTGGATGTGACGCTCAACAAAATGACAATCATGCTTCTCAGAATAGGGCTGGTTATGTTTCATTCTTGGTTTACTCTCCTGTCTATTTCACCAAGCTTGTTGAGGGTCTGAAAATAACCTTTACTCCAGGCAGTGCGGGAAATTTTATTATGTTGTGGGACATACGGTGTACATAGGGGAAAACAGCAGTCCTTGATGGCTTTTTCTGTTTTTTACTATATTTAATTTCACTGGCTAATTCTAGTCCAATGCTACATAGGACTTCGGTCGCATAGCCAGCAGGCTTTACCCTGTCAACTTGTGCTGAAAGGCTTTGTTCCACAGAGTGCTCGAATGAGTGCTTGAGACTAGCTTATAACCATGCTTTTGTGATGCTTCATGTCCTGTGCTGCCCTGTTAAAATTCTGCTGCATAATCAAAGGTGTACCAAACGATCCAAATGAACACGCTCTTTGACTGTACCTTGTGTAACGCAGCTTTGCTTGCAGCTCGGAGTTTACCAGAACCAGGGACTCATTGTCTTCTGCGAGTCTGCTGCAACACTTTTCTGCTGCTTCCCATCTCTGCCGGCACACTTCCTGGTTCCTCACAAAATCTAACATTGCTACGGAAAGGGGGAAAAAAAATTGCACAGTTCTTTCAAGCACTGGTGTGAAAAAAGAAACCTATGTTAGTCAACATAATATGGCCCTGTGACATTTGACAAGTGTCAGATAAGTGCTTGACAATGCACTCCTGTGATACACACCGGATGTACAACTCAAATTATTAGAAAATGATGTGCTAAATCGATGTTTATTAGTACTTCTGGGCAATCCACAACTTCCCCCAGTGCTCACTTGATGCATTTTAGCAGAACTTGTTCTTGGGCTAGTTGGTATACATTTAAAGCAATAACTGTAGCAAGAAATACAAGAAGGGTGACAGGACAAATGCTACAAGTGCATTAGCATTCTTAATACTTCAGTTCTTTCTTTAAGATCTTTAAAATGCACTTTATATCTGTTGCACTTCAGAGTCAACTTGCCTCTTTGTTATGTTCAGTAGGGTCTATTCTTAAAGGGAACACCAATTTAGTATTCAGTCGTGTATAACTTCATGAAGTCCTTCGCAGTATTAAATAAATACTGACAAACATTTTCGAAGTGCTTCTCACAGGTGAAAGGATGATACTTAGCAAGCACAAACATTTGCAAACACTTAGATAAGATTTTAGTTTAATACTAAAGCTGGTCTCGAAATGCTGCCCCTGGAGTCATTGACATTACTGTGACATCATTACATAGAGCTAAGTTTGCTGATGTTGGGTAGCAATAAAAAATATAAATATGATGGCACTGCTAAAAAAAAAGATGAAATAAAGTAGAGGGTAATCAAGCACTCGTGCTACAGAAGGGTCTACTAGCTGCGCTCACCATAAATAATGGTGATCAAGTTATAATTTTCCTTGACATGGAATAGTGGTTTGGCTTTCTGGCATTAAGGATGCACATCAATTAATCCTGAAATCTGATTATTTTTTTTAGGAAGGACAGGTACTATAAAAGCCTGTGGCAGAAAGTGCAAATCCGGCAAAATATGCATAAATGCAGAGCAAAGGTAACTAGACAGAGACAGTGGGAATGTGCATCAATTTCTTTGAGGCCGTCAACTACAATTGCAAAGCTGCAGAATAAAGGCATTTCGTTGCTCCTTTGAAGTCTCTCGCTAGGTATACTAAGGAGCTTTCAATGAAGCTATGAAGCGGGCACTTACCCAGGATTATTTATGAGGGGGGAGGGGGGGCAACCCTAGGTAACTCTTTCTATGCAAATGAAGTGCGGGGAGGTAGCTTCACTAGTAAAAATGTAAATAATAATAATATAATAATAATCTTTATAATAATAAAGAGAATTGAAATAAGGTGTACCTCACACCTTATTTGTTTACTTGGCAGGCAAGGAACCACATCAAATGGACTTGCGCATGACAGAAGAGCAGGAAGAACGTTGCCAAAAACAAGTAAACAACCAAACGTATAAAATACAGATTTGTAGTAGCGTTTTGTGAATTAGCCCTGGAAGAATTATAGAGAAATATATATGTTTGCGGAGCAATCACAGTTCTTTTGGATCCCTCATTTACTGCTCCACCAATTTAAGTGCCAAAACCGCGTAGAGCGCAGACGCTGCAGTTCTAGATGTACTGCGCCCACCGCGGAAGGTTAGAAAAACACGCACATTAACACAGCAGAGAAGTGGCTATGTCAGGCAGCTCGACTGATAACTGTAGAAGCGTCATTCAAAACACATGGAATTATTCTCCCCTTCTGGCGGCGTTTTCTCTACTTCCTTTTTAAATAAAGAGATGCTGGTCCATAAATATTGTCCCAAACAAGGGTTAAATTTGTTAATTTTCGCTTTTCCTTCCTGTTTAGCTGTTGCCTGGGCTCTCTCCCTTAGTAGATGGCTTAATTTCTCAACTCCTTGAGATTCTTCTTTCCTGTTGCCAATTTTGCACGAAAAGTACCGTACGATTAAGGAAAAGCCAGACGAGGTAACAGGTGACAATCGTATTGCTTACGGTTTTAACGGTTATTGCAGGGTCTGATGATGGACGCTGTGTCGCATTATCTTATTTTCCACCTTATCTAACTCATATTGTGGGTATATCCATCCGAGGATATGCCACCATCGCGGCGAGCCGTCACTCGAAGGATTAATGAAGCAAAAGGAAAAGTTAAACGCAACTGGCGTTTTCTCCGACTGCAACTCGTTCCACAAGCATACAGACAAGCTGACTACAAACTGAATCCCTTTCCTGTTCCTTGGATCAGTCTAAACAAAGAAGGTTGAACTAACAAAGCAACATCGATGCACGTGATTGTTGAATAGATGGTGACAATTGGACTTCACACCCCAGGAGATGCCGATAACTACCGCCATCCAAAAGGAGTGAAAAAAATTGACGACCATTCCAGATCTGTGAAGGTGGTGTGGCAGCGAGACCTGACGACAGTCAAAGCTCTCAAACGAAAAGCAAAGTGCTTCACCTCCGCTGCGGGTCGGCCCGACGGTAGTGCAATGCTGGGCCGACCCGCGGCGGAGGTGAAGCAGGCATTAAGCACTCTCCATACATGGGCCGATCTCGAAGATAGTGCAATACCGGGCCCACCTGCAGCGGAAGTGAAGCAGGCGTTGAGTGCTCCACATACGTGGGTCCATCCAAAGGTATTGCTATGCCAGGCCAACCCACTGCGGAGGTGAAGCAGGCGTTAAGCACTCCCCCATATGTGGGCCCATCCTGAAGATGTTCAAGGGTACGTTACAGGTGCCCGAGTTCACAGGGGTATGTGCCATTGAGGTTGCACCCTTTCTTGCACTATCACCAGGATCGGCCCACACGATTTTTTCTGTGGACGGATGGCGAAAAGACTATGTAAGGTTAGTCATATGCAGCTCTCGGCAGCAAAATGTTGACCGCCGAATAGGTTGATTTGTCAGCACTTTAGGAATGTGTGTGAGGAGTGGTGGCGTGGGGAGGGGTATGCTGCTTAATCTGAGGGGGTGGGGTCGCCCTCCCCCCCGCCCTCCCCCCGGGCCCCCCTACCCCTGGGTACGTGCCTGCTATGAAGACAATAATCTTAAGAGTCAAAACTTGTGAACATTACTTGCACTGATAACGACCCATACAACGCACTTAAAGAAAATAAAAAAAAGGAACCAAGAAAAACACAGTAAAGTCTACAAATATTTAAAATTAAATTATCGGGTTTTACGTGCCAAAACCACTTCAGTAGTGGACTCCGGAAATTTCGACTACCTGGGGGTTCTTTAACGTGCACCTAGATCAAAGTACACACACGGGTGCTTTCGCATTTCACCTCCCATCGAAATGCGGCCGCCACGGCGGAGATTCGATCCCGCGACCTTGTGCTCAGCAGCCGAACACCATAGCCACCGAGCAACCACGGCGGGTTTCTACAAATGCAGTTAAGCTTAGGCAGCATATGCTAGTATAGTCGCTTTACTTATGCCATGATAATTTTGAAGGCTCATAAGCGAAAAGACGACAAAACCTGAAGAAACATCGCCTGTACGTACTCCATAGGCATATGTCGATGGGGAAGTATTTCGCAACTGCCAAACTAAACAATAAATGGGAGCGTTAGGCACTGGTCCTCTTTCAACAGAATTCCATTGAACCACACATGCTAGTTCTGCGTTCGGACTTGAGCAATTCATGTTTACATATTTCGTCGACGCGTATCAGTTGATGTTGTCATTTTGAGCATGGCATACATATCCACAAGGGGAATCGGCTACACAATATAGAAATTAAATTAGGCAAATAAATAAAAAATAATATAAACTAAATGAGCACGGCTTGCACAAAATGGCACACGAAACTCACTGCTCAATACTTCGTCGTCATCGCCAGCGAATCTTCGACAGAAATCGTCGAACTGCGCGGTCACGGACATCTTTGGTATGTCCTTGTGGTTCATCGTGGATACGAGATTCTGGTAAGGAGCAAAAAATGCGAAGACATAAGTTGTTTCGGCTGTTGACACGGGAGGCTGTGACACCGGGACATGTGACAGCTTGGGACATGCGGCATGCACCATGGAAGTTTCCGTTTTAGCGCCGAACGCAGAGAGAGACTTACCTAAAATGCAAAATTGAGAAGTTAATCCGAAATTCGGTAGGCGAATACAGCGTATGCAGTACCTAAATCGCAACTTTCACTCGCTTAAGCGTGCTGAAGAGGTTGCGGCATGTCCATAGAAATGCCTCCTGTCCATACCAGCAGGAGTCCAGACAAGCACATGTGGAGGCGATGCTGGCGACACAATGGACACTTATGTGGACACCCACCGCACCGACTCCACAACCTCTTATATTTATCTATAGTACGGCTATGAGCATTGCCTACAACGGCTTACACTTATGTAAAACAGCTCCCGTGCGGACGGTACTCCGCAAATATGTAAATTACTTATCACAACGTTTGACAAGCACGTGGTCTTCAAAACACGAGAACGAAACCGAAAGTAGGTAGGTGGGTGGTAGGTGCGTGAAGAGACAGATTCAAAATGGCCGCCTTCACGGTGACCCGTGTTCTGTTGCCGGCGACAAAAATACGCTCAAATTATTTAACAGCAGTGTTAAAACTATCACGGCGATTGCGTTCTGCTCAGGTGGACTTCAGCGATGCGTCGAAACCACGGGCAGCGCTGACGGAAGAATACGTGAAGGCTCACTATGAAGGTTCTGACAAAGATACACTCGCCGAGGTGACCCAAAGCATGACCGTCTACGACGATTTTGTGACGCCCGAAGAAGAGACCACTCTGATCGCCGAAATCGAGCCGCAGTACAAGAGGTTGCGGTACGAAAGCAGCCACTGGGACGACGTTAGTGGCCGGAAAGTCACAGCTTTCCTCCGTTTTATTTCTTTTCTAGCGGAGCGATGACATTCGGCGCTACTAGACGTTCAGTTTGCTCATGGGATTGTTTCCAGCGTGTTTAAATTACTGACAGTCTGCTCTGGAAACGATCCTATAGCTTTTTACGCAGGAAAGGTGCTCGGATAGTGGGAGCTGCCCCGAAACTATTGGCAGGATGGGCCGTTCGTTCTCCAAGAAATAGGTGGTGACTGGGCCATTTATTCGCTCAGTATTGCCTTACTGCAGAACGTCCTGTTACAAGAAAACACTGCTCATAACTAGACGTTACGTATATAGCGCTGTAGTTTCTACCGTGATAGATTTCGCACGCCCTTGTTTTCGCATGACCAGCAGAGTACCAGCTTCAGAGCTAAGCGTTGCGCATGCAAATACATGTTTGCCGTGACATAAGATATTCGGTGTTGTTCGTTTATGACGTCCCTCGTTATTATTTGCAGGCTATTCACGGTTACCGGGAGATCGAGCGGAACACATGGTCCCCTGCGTGTGAAGCCATATTGGGGCGAATCAGAGCGCTTGCCTTCACTCCCGAAGTGAACCAGATACAGCACGTTCACTGTCTCGACCTCCTCGAAGACGGCCACATCAAACCACACGTGGACAGTGTTCGGGTGAGGCGTTTTGTGGTTGTTTACATTCGTCACGGCAGTTTTCTAGGTTTCTGAGCAAGTAAGATATTGGGGGGCATTGAAGAAACAGAAGGAGCACCTTTACTTTTTCTGGCTATCAACAGAGCCTCTAGTCTCCTGTAATGTTTAACGTGTGTTGTTTAATGTTTTTGGCCAAATATGAAAAATAATTCACGAGCATCAAATTTTGGGATACAGGGGGACAGACTCAGCTATGAAATGAAATGTGATGTTCCGTGTGTGCCGTCTGCTGGACCGCATATTTGCAGACTGCGCAGTTGACAAAAGTACACATATCTGTGGTTATGCAAACAACGGCAAAAAAAGCAGAGGTAATGTGCAGTTTTCCATGTCAAGCATAATGCAGTCCAACTTTGGTGTAATGAATGTATGATTAGAACGAATGTAGGACATAAGGAAGGCATTTTCATATTGGGTGCAGCTTTCTTATAACGAAAACCAACCATGTTGAGGTGTAGAAGTGCAGGACTAACTTGGAAAGGCATGAGACGAAAAGACACCACACTGCAGCCGACCAAGTATTTTCCACTTTTTATCTCGACTTCGTCTCAGACCGTGTCTGAAGAAAAAAGAGCAAGAGAAGCTAAAAAGAACAATTCCAAGCCGAGGCCTTGTTGTTAACATTTTAGGTATAGTGAACCACCATAGAACAGATGCCTAATTCTTTACCACTTCATCTATAGAGCCATCTTGTTGATTTTCACAGCTAGGAAAAAGAATGGTATGCTCATGTTTTAGAGGAGTACCTAAACTTTGTACTACCACTTTACAGCACATTGAAGTAGATGAGAGTTAAAAGGAGTTTTGCAGGGAATACAGCCTACACATATTCACAAAAGATTCACACAAGTGCCATACTGCCAATAAGGAATTCAGGAGTGACTAGGAGCCATGTCTGCTGCATAGAACATTAATACCATTGTGTCTGTGAACTGAAATCAAGTCACCACCTTGGATTCTGCATTACGTTACGTGACAACCAATAGTTGCACCCTTTGGCTTTTACGTCATTGCACATTGTGTGTTACACAGTGTGTCACATCTACTTCCTGCTGTTTGCAGCATGTTGTTATGTGAAAGACCTGTATGTCTCATTAGTAAGACATCCTGAGTGTGGGGGGTAAATAATTTTCGCTGGTGTTCTGTGAGAAAAATGTATATATACATGTTTAATTACAAATTATTTTTATTTTCAGTTTTGCGGTGACACAATTGCTGGGCTGTCCCTCCTGTCATCGAGCATCATGAAGCTGGTGCATGAAAAGATGCCAGACAAGTGGGTTAAGATACTTTTGAGGAGACGATCACTATACATTATGAGGTGTGTGATGAGTTATTTTGTTAATCCTTAATACAGTCAAATTTCGACATGACAAACATTAATATAAAAAATTATTGGAAATAACAAAGGAAATCAACAGACATGCTCGACAGTGTTAGCGTGTAATGAACATATTTTTACAGGCATAGTGTGTAGTATTTATAATGATTTACATTGCAATAAAACAATAAGCAGCTTCGACGAATACAAAGCCCTAGCGTACCTCTGCGCACTTCGTCGCGGTCGTCGCAGTCCACCTGACGGTACCAGTCCTTCTGTCTCGCCACACTACACCCCTGGGGCTAGAGCACTAGCTGGGACCTTGTCAGAATATGACACAGATAACTTCGAGCTGTGGTTTAAGTTTCACGATGTGCGTGATAGTGGGCAGTGGTCGTGCAGACTGCACTAGATCAATGACTGGTTCAATTCGGTATGTAACATCAGTGAATTTGCATAACATGCCGTAGGGACCATTGTAGCAAGATAAAAAAAAATTTTCAAAGAGACCAACACGGCTGAACAGAGTCCACAGCAGCATGAGGGAACCTGTCAACTAGCAAACATCCCTGTGGCGGCAATCATGCAGGGCTTTTTGGGAAGACTGGGACACTATGAGCTGCTTACGAGCAATCTGACAATATGTTTGTGACAAATCTCAGCTATAACAAAGGTATCCTGACGGCATACATTCTTCAGATGATCTTTCTTCCATCTGCGGTAATCTGGTGAAGGTTCAAACGCAGGTTTGTCAAGAGTAAGGAACATTGTAAGATGCAAGGATGCCTTTAATGATGCCAGGGAGAGCTGATTTCGATTTTGTATGCTTGAATGAAATGCACGCAAGTGAACATTCTGCATGCACAAACACATACACTGCAGCCACACATATAGTCTGTGAAAAAAAGAAAAGAAATGCCACCACTAACATTACGTTTGATTAAACACCTGATAAAGTATATAGCCGTCAACACTACAAAATATAGGAATTGAGAAGTTGAATTGAAGCAGGAAATGTTTAATAGGATGTGAAAGAGATTCTGTTTGAACAAATATGTTGGTAGTTAATGTAACTGCAATGAAATTCTATGTTTATGGTTGGGCTGCTGGCCACTCACTGATTACAGTGCATGTAGGTCTGGCTTTCCTTTTAAGCACTTTTGATCACTCCTGAATTTGTATTCAAAGCATATGCCATAACTATATCATTTTGTCATACGTGTTATTAATATTTGCACCGTCCATGTGGCTCTTAGATACACAGACGGATCTCAGAGACAGAAAAAAAATATTGATGCAGGAGTACTCATTAAGTGACTGTTTGATTGCATAGCTATCTTATTCACTGGTGAATTCATTGATTCATCAGCAGGCAGTAAGGCCTGCATGCAAACTTTTTGTGACAATTAATTTGCAGTGGTTAAGGCATCTTTTTCTTTAAGCGCTGCCGGCCACAATAAACATGCATGTTGTGGTGTGCCCATTTGCAGTGTATTGATTGACCTGCTGAATTAAGTGAATGAGTAAAAAGAAATTTGTCAACTGTTTATCAATTTTAATGAAATTTGAAAATAACGTGGCTTTAAAGCTCAAAGAACTGTGTTTCGAATGAGGGCATACATTCGGCATCCAGTTTCACCTGTGCTCTGCAGTCACATTTTGATAACAGTACTCATGGCACTTTCAACACCAAGTACGTGTCGCCGTCATGTGGAAATGGTCATTTTCCTCTTTTATACAGTGCAGATAGCAACCAAACTTAGTGAGGGGCTTCTTTATTAGTCGACAAATCTGAAGCAATTCCAACCTACAAATGTGTTTTTTGGTGAAAGTTGTGATTTTAGACCTACTTCCCTCTTTAAAGCATGAATACCGAAAACAGAACCTGCTAGAAGAAATTGTTGTGCCTTTAAAATGTTCACTGAAAAGGAAAGATCTGAGATATACAAAAAGAGCTTTGACTGCTGTCATTTAGGGTAATGCCTGCGCTATGCATAGGAACAATTGTTATGAACAGGTGAACTATGAGTGCACTTAATGTATAGCTGTATGTTTTGGTAGGAAATGTTTGTCGTGCTCTTCATATCCGATTTTGACAGAAAGCTTATGGTGTTGGGCAAGGTCTGTGACCTTCCTCAGATTGGCTGTCTTCTGGGTATGTACGTACTCAGTATTCACTGAGTGTCTTCTGAACATTCAGTCACGTCCACATTTGTGGATGTGAATTATTTTTGTCAATTCTGTCCAGTATTGGCAAAAAGAAAAAAAAAAGAAAGAGAAAGAAAGAAAAACAGAATTGAGCTATGGGCAAATTTATCCCTCTGCATACTTAATGTTACTCCCGTGCGCTTTGGGCTGCTAAGTATGATCCCGTATGACCACTTTACTAAAGGCAGAACCATGTTTGACATGCCATGTTCCGTCAGCAATGCTGAAGTAGTCGTGTTTTGCTTCTTGTTATGGCATGAAGCCAGTAATCAATTCATACATCTGGTTTGAGCCAATGATATTAATCTTTTTATGAAAAAAATTTGATGTTACTGACTGTACTTTAAACCAAAATTTAAGTACTCTGATACTGTGAAGACTCACTAGAAGATGTGAAATGTTCCTACTATCTTTGCTTCTTTTTTTCAAGAGAGTCTGCTGTGCCTTGGCATAAAATTATGTAATAAACTATGGCATAATATGAACATTTATTGTAAGTGCATTGCAATTCCTAACTGAAGGAGGTATGCCTAGATTAAGCTGTTTTAAGAGTGCTGTCTGTGAGTTAATAGTCTGTGAGCCAGGACATAGACTTTTGAGGGTCATGTCCAATATGTGTGAGGGTCGAGCACTGTCGCTTCCATCACGCAGGAGCTGTGGCTGTAAATGTGATTATAGAATTACTTTGGTTTCTTTCCAGCAATGGTTGTCAGCAAAATTCAGTCTGTTAAGGTATTTTGTTTGGTTATGAAGTGTTTTATCACCTTGATGAGTGAGATAGCCTCTGTCGGTAGAAGGAAGGTGTCGGGGCAAACAGTGGTGAATGTTAGTATGGTAGTGTCCTGTTACTATACCTGCACTTTTTGCCATAACTGAATGAGACCGACCAATCATCCTTTGCATAAGCCAGTCAGTCCTCGCTCATTGGGAATTGTCTCTGTAGGGTAAAAATCAGAAGATGGCTTCATGTCTGTCTGTATATATAGCCAGTTTTTTGTTGTTCTTGGCACTGACAGAGGAACAGCAAGGTATGACTACACCCATGAGATACTGGCCAATCAGCATTCAGTCTTCAGGTCCACTCCTGTGCACAAGTCAAGAAGGATATCCGTCATGTGTCGCAACGAGCCCAGCTGACAGTGATGCAAAAGTGTAGTTTCCAATAAATGTGTCTTTATTTGAAAACGTTAGAGCACTGTGATACAGTATTCCTTTTGTTTCGATGTGGTCACATTGATGTCCTCAAAGACAACTTTGGCCTCTGCGCATCTGCAACTGGCTTCTGTGACAAGGTGTATATAGAAGCCTTGGATGTATACGAATATGCGTTGTGCTTCTGTGTGCATATGCCTTTTGCCAACACACTTCCCCCGACAAGCATTGTAAGTTGCTTTCGTCCTTGTGATGCACGCAGCTGCAGGCGGTGAGGCTACACTCTTGTCATCTGTTACTGCCGCCGCGTCACCAACTCAGGCAAGCCTTGCACCATTTAGATTACGACGGTCCGATGGACCTGTCAATTTTTTAAAATATTGTCGTGAACTTGCGTTCGAGTTGACGTGCTAGAGAGTTACCGGCATTTTCTGGCTCCACCCATTGGTGATCCTACTGCTATTTTGTGCAAACGGTGGGAAGGTGCCGCTGAGTAAGATTGCCAACCGTCCTTAATTTCGCGGGACTGTTCCAAATTTTGTGAAAAAGTTCCAGGTCATTGCTCTATCATTATGGGACAAAATATTTGTCCCGCATTCAGGCCTTTGAACCTTAGGGCCGTCTTTCTCCTTGCAAGCATAGTGTCCCACAAGTGTATATTGAATGGTGTACTTCTCGGTATTACCAGAATTTGCTGAAAATTACTCCACTTTGCAGTGAGTGTTCTTTCTGTCCATCTTCCCAATATTCCAGCGAAAACTTATTCGGAAGATGCTGCCTACAGACGACAAAATCAAATATGTCTGGAACTTGCACGTTTGGCACAGCTTAAAGGATGTCTCGATTGTGACAAATTTAATGATTAAATTTGTAAAAATGATTGCAGAATGCAGCATTGCAAGCAGGAACTATAGCAAATATGTTTATCCTCTGCCCACTCCCCTGCCTTCATTGCGACCTTTCATGAAGGAGAGTTCTCCCTGTTGTGCTCATTATTTGAGCTGCTGCAAGAATGCCAATGCATTGCGTGGCCATAGGGTACTCGAACACGAGCAACGGCTGCGCAGTGCACAACGCTGAGTAGAGGAAGGCCGTATACATCTTTCCCGTCGCAGCTTTCTGAGCGAAAGTGCTCACCGCGGCGCAACAGGCACATGGGACGTGGACCAACCAACGCGCACAAAGCAAGTAGACTGCAGTTGACGAAGCTGCACAAGCTGCATTTCAACAACACCGTCACTTGCACATCAAGACCTGTTTGGAAACGCTTAGTCGGGATGATAGCGCACGAAAACCAAAGGTGTGTTGAATTCGTGGGCTACATTCTAGAGCGACCATTTCAGGTAGTGAATTATCTTCTAGATTTTTCGTGCGTCTCTACATGGGAAGCGTTGAAGTAGACGAACGAAAGCCTGACAAAGCACTAGAAACGAGCATGTACCGCATGTTTCATTTGTCAGGAAAGAGAACGCGACGCAGCGGCCATGGTGTAGGTGCGGCGGCAAGTCATGCAGCAATGCAATGCCGCCTGAGCGAAATAGGCGAGGCTTTGGCCGCAGTGGACGCTAGCTCACGCGCACTTAGCACCGAGCCCTTTGATATCTACGCCCGCCAACCGACGCGCGCAAAATTCGGAGGCCATACATGTAGGTGTTCTGTGGCCATACCACGCCTCAGCTACTGATCATCGCTCAAATTTTGGAGGCGGTGCCGCACCTCAGCTGCTTATCGTTTACTACAGATGGCAAGATGGCAGCAGTTGACGGCGAGCGCAAATTTTGGATGCTCTACTGCGCCTTAGCTACTTATCATCGGTCACTACAGACAGCAGTAGTTGCTGGCGAGCCAGATTTCGGAGGCCATGCCACACCTCAGCTACTTATTATCGTTTACTACAGGTGGCGATAGTTGTGGGCGCGCACAAATTTTGGAGGCCATACTGCACCTCAGTTACGTATCACTATTTACTACAAGTGGCGGCAGTTGACGGCAAGCGCAAATTTTGGAGGCCATACTACGTTTCAGCTACTTATCACCGTTTACTACAGGTGCCAATAGTTGTCGGCGGGTACAAGTTTTAGAGGCCATATTGAGTTTCAGCTACTTAACATCGTTTACTACAGGTGGCAATAGTTGCTGGCGCGCAAATTTTGGAGGCCATACTGCGCCTTAGCTACTTATCATTGTTTACTACAGAGGGCAAAAGTTGTTAGCGGGCACAAATTTCGAAGGACATATTGAGCTTCAGCTACTTATCATCATTTAGTACAGGTGGCAATAGTTGTCGGCTCGCGCAAATTTTGGAGGCCATATCACACTTCCGTCACTTATCAGCGTTTGCTACAGATGGCGGCAGTTGTGGGCGCGCGCAAGTTTCGGAGGCCATGCCACGCTTCAGCCACTCATCACAATTTCTTTTAAAAGAAAAAAACGACCACCAGAAAAAGAAAGAAGAAAGAAAAAATGACAAGCGTCGTAAGGGAAAGCTTTCAAGCACATTGGTAACTCACTCGCCAGTAGAGTAGAGGATAGCGGTAGTTGTCAGCGCGCGCAAATCTCGGAGGCTATGCCGCGTCCCAGATACTTATTGTTATGCTTTACAGATGGCGGTAGTTGTCCAATCAGTTCCGGAGTTACTACAGGTTTTCCCGCTCAGTTTAATCCAAGCACCAGTCAATTTAATCCGAGCGCCAGTCAATTTAATCTAAGTGACAGTCAATTTAGTCCGAGCGCCACTCAATTTAATCCAAACGCCACTGAATTTAATCCGAACGCCAGCCGAAATAATCCAAACACCAGTGAATTTAATCCAGACACAACGGAATTCAAGAACCTTTGGATTTCAAGATTTCTGTAAATTTGTGAACATATTATGAGTTAACACCATGAAAATGAAAGAGCGAGGTGGTAGACCAGTAGCTATCCTGCCACGGGACTAACGCCAACTTTTGGAGGTTTTGAAGCGAAAAGCTTCAGCCGGCGTATGTTTCTCTATGGCGTATGTCTGAATTGGCTCCGTAAGCATGTTCGGAGTCGAATTGGCTCCGTAAGCGTGTTCGGAGGCGGCGCAGGTGGCCACTGCCGCGCGCTTGGCGTTATCGTTTGACGTTCGCCGCAAGCGCGTGTTTATCGCAGATTCCGACTTATAACCGCTTGCCGGAGAATAGATGTGCGCATTCAACATGGAAGAAAAAGAGAGTGATACTACCGATACAGAAAGCTGTGTTTGTGGCTGTACAGAAATCGCAAGACAATGTGCCCAGCTACAAGGATGAATAAAGAAGTTTATTAATCCTGCATAACTTATGGTTTATGTCATTGATAAGCAATTTGCATAACTAAACAAGGCACATGTATAGCATAAACATAAGCTAACCAAAGCATATCCATAAGTGAAACCGTGAGCATAACCATAGGCTAAATCATAAAGCATAACCATAAGCTAAACCATAAGCATCAGCGAACCTTTTCCCTTCGAGATATCCAGGCTTAACCTTAGCTAAGCCTCAGCCAATATTTTGTATTTTCTACTTTGTTATGAGAGTGACACAGCAGATGACAATTGTCGAAATTAATTGAGAGGAAACGTCAGCATGAGTACGTCGAGTTAAGGGTACACATGCGATTTGGTCATGACTATCAAACGAAACAATAAAGGTTGATTCGATGATAATCACTAGGCCCTCGCCAGGACGCTTCGGTCGCTAGCGAATACGATTCACTATTCTACTTCGGTGTCCGCAGCCTCCAATCAAAGACCTTGTCGTCAGTACCGCTAAAACAGTCATGAATACCATTTAATTGCATAACTGATATGGTCGAGTCACTAGTGATCACAAGTTAAATACAATATGCAGTTCGGGGTTCTTGGTGTTTTGCGCAACATAAGGTCATATACATGCAATGAAATACCATGAAACGAGTGACTCACTATGCCTATATAAACTCGTATTCTTAGGTCACTGGTGAATATTTTCGCCTACTTTACTATCCCCGAGACAGCTTTCCCACGTGAGTGCCGTCAGTAGTATCAATGAAGCTGCAGAAGGACGAGCTTTTTTGCGTTACCACTGCCAACTGATACCGCCGAGTTTTTATCATCACTAGTGATGCGCTCATTGCGATGTTCTCGAATTTTCATGCCGAATAACATCATAGATATCAAATGAAAGGTCATTGAGACGGCTATTCAATAACTATAATTTATTAACTATAGGAGATACTAAGATTGATTCACTCTAGTGATAAATAATCACTTTGTGTAGTTTGATGGTCACAGCCATCATATGTGCACGCCGTCAATAGTATAAATTAAAGTGTCAATAAATGATAATTTAATGAGTCAACATTACTAACTGACATTGCAGAGCCATTAAAGGGACCCTGAAACGATTTTGGCGATTTTCTACAAACGTACTGAGTCGTTAGAGTGGGTTCTTCTGATCATTAATTGATGCATCTAAGTGCTCTGCGTAAAGCGTGTAATTTATTATAAGGTTTTAAAAATACCCATCGCTGACGATCGCAGCGCACTGCTCGGCGGAATTTTAAGCCGCCCCTACCCATATGATGCAAATAACCCATATTACGTCACATGGGCGAGCTATCTGATTGGCTGACCAGGGCGCGTGGTCGATAATTTTTCCAACTTTATGGTGAACAAATGATGCTCGTAATAGTTGGAATGTTAGTCACTTTGTTCTTGTAAAAAGAAAATAACTTAAAGAGAATACACAAGAATAGTTTTTTAGGACACTTCAGCACTTCCGGCACTCAGCAAGTGTCGTCTGCTTGTGTTACAACGTACTCCATTTTGACGAGAGCTCCGCGGTCAGAGTCGGTCTCAGTCTTTTCGCGAGCACTATGATTCGACTTTGTTGCCTTGTGGACTGCAAACCTAGCAACAGGGCAAACGCAAGCGCAAGGGGACACGGTCTGGCCGCTTGACTGTGCCGGGATGAGCCACGAGATGAGCAGAAGGGCAAATGTGAACGGTCTGCATGGTGCAGCCACCTGGTGGCACAGAGCTCAACCATACACAGTAGCAGCAACGAAGTGTATTCTTTGCTGCTGGTGTGTATTTTTCGCAGGAGTGTAATCATCAACACGTTAATTTATAAATGTTTAAAATGCTTTACACTTGGTTAGAGCAATATTAGCGCTTTGTTTGACTGGTTAAGCGCTGCGCCACCAAGTGTCTGGACCGTGCAGACCGATCAGGCTGCTCACGTACGTCTACGCTAAAGTTCCTTCATCAGCTTGAGTTTATGCCTCCAGTCATTTGCCGAAATGACCAGCTTGCCTGTTTTTAGCGGAGTACCGGACACGTTCGGCGCTACGACAGAATGCTCGCAACGCACGCTGCTTCGATAGCTCTTGGTCGACGGCCAAGCGGCTAGCGGAGAAGTCTCGCGCGGGAGGGGGCGTGCTCCTAAACAACCGGAAGTGAGCGATGTGACGTCGCATCGTGACGCTGAACCAGTGAAGGCGGAGCTTAGCGCCGCTCGCTCGGCGAGCGAGTTGAGGAGGAAAAGCATAGCTAGGGAGGAGGGTAACTTCTAATCGCTTGCAGCTCCATTAATACGTAACGCTTCACTTAAATTGTGGTGCGAATGTTCTACTTAAGCTGTACCCTACGCGCCTACAAAATTTGTCCGAACCGTTTCAGGGGCCCTTTAATGATCACTAGCGATAAGCTCTGCTCGGTGTTCTTGCACTTTTATGATGCATAGCGTCATGCATGTCAAATGAAACTTTTAAACAATAATCCAATTATGATCATTTACGATCAGTGAGCATTTGGTCTGCTACCATTGCTACCTGATAGTGAAGAATGTTTTGTGATCACTAGTGACAAAATGTTGTGCCACTAGTGATCACTAGCGACTAGTGACGTTATGTTGCGCAAAATACCAAGAACGGCGAACTGCACATTGTATTTCACTTGTGATCACTAGTGACTCGACCATATCAGTTATGCAATTAAATGGTATTCATGACTGTTTTAGCGGTACTGATGACAAGGTCTTTGATTGGAGGCTGCGGACACCGCAGTTGAATAGTGAATCGTATTCGCTAGCGACCGAAGCCTCATGGCGAGGGCCTGGTGATTATCATCGAATCAACCTTTGTTGTTTCGTTTGATAGCCATGACCAAATCGCATGTGTACCATTAACTCGACGTACTCATGCTGACGTTTCCTCTAAATTAATTTCGAGAATTTTCATCTGCTGTGTCACTCTCATAACGAAGTAGAAAGAAAAAAAAATTGGCTGGGGCTTAGCTAAGGTTAAGCCTGGATATCTCGAAGGGAAAAGGTTCGCTGATGCTTATGGTTTAGCTTATGGTTATGCTTTATGATTTCGCCTATTGTTATGCTAACGGTTTAGCTTATGGTTATGCTTTATGATTTAGCCTGTGGATATGCTTACGGTATAACTTATGAATATGCTTATGGTTTAGCTTATGGTTATGCTTCATGATTTAGCCTATGGTTATGCTCACGGTTTCACTTATGGATATGCTTTGGTTAGCTTATGTTTATGCTATACATGTGCCTTGTTTAGTTGTGCAAATTGCTTATCAATGATATATACCATAAGTTATGCAGGATTATTAAACTTCTTTATTCATCATTGTTGGGCACATTGTCTTGCGATATCTGTACAGCCATAAACACAGCTTTCTGTATCGGTAGTATCACTCTCTTTTCCTTCCATGTTGAATGCGCACGCCTATTCTGCGGCAAGCGGTTATAAGTCGGAATCTGCGATTAACACGCGCTTGCGGCGAACGTCAAACGATGACGCCAAGCGCGCGGCAGTGGCCACCTGCGCCGCCTCCGAAAACGCTTACGGAGCCAATTCGACTCCGAACATGCTTACGGAGCCAATTCAGACATACGCCGGCTGAAGCTTTTCGCTTCAAAACCTCCAAAAGTTGGCGTTAGTCCCGTGGCAGGATAGCTACTGGTCTACCACCTCGCTCTTTCATTTTCAAGGTGTTAACTCATAATATGTTCACAAATTTTCAGAAATCTTGAAATCCAAAGGTTCTTGAATTCCGTTGTGTCTGGATTAAATTCACTGGCGTTTGGATTATTTCGGCTGGCGTTCGGATTAAATTGAGTGGCGTTTGGATTAAATTGAGTGGCGCTCGGATTAAAATCACTGGCACTTGGATTAAATTGACTGGCACTTAGATTAAATTGACTGGCGCCCGGATTAAATTGACTGGCACTTGGATTAAATTGAGCGGGAAAGCCTGTAGTAGGGTGCATTAGACGTAGCAGTCAAGTGGAACGAACGGCGCTGTCCCACTGAGGCGCCATATGTGGAAAAATTCTGCGAGGGCGCTGCGAGCGAACTAGATTGGGGCGGAGACACGCTTCGCGGCAGATTCAACGTAATTTCGCTGCGGGCGCTGAGACCGATTGCGCGCACACGCTCCTATAATGGCGCTTTTTCTTCTTCTTAACTGCAAATTTATATTGACACAAATTTATGCTGCAATTTATATTGGCATGGGTTATACAACATGACGTCTTCAATTTTGCTATCGTTGTCAAGCGCGTCGTCTGCTGGCGTGCGCGCGTTCGTTGCGCGGACGCTGGCGGACGCCCAATTTTTCTCGCAGAAAGTCCGCGCAGCAATTTTTTTTAAAATGATTTTACTTGCTTTGGTGCGCCCGCGACTCTTGTCGGCCGGCATTAATTGTAGTTTTAGCCAGGTGAACTGCTACTTTTAACATTGTTTTCTAAAAGTAACGCGTAATTTTTGCCAAAGAAGACGCCTATCTGCAACATGCAGCTACGTAAAAAAAATTTTGCTGATATCGTGTCATTGTACACACATTTCTTGTTGATGGAATATTTATCAGGGACAATGATCAAAGAGAACAATATTATAGTGAAATAACCAGGTTTATTAACTGCGTGGCGCGCGGAGAGATGCAGATGACCAATGCACTTCTAGGTAAATCTAAGGGTACATGGACAGACATATCCACGACATAAGTGTAAGAGAAATATTATCAAATATTCTAAATGCATATATTGAAAAAGTGAGAGGAAAACATTTTTTTTTTGTGAGTCTCAACTATGTCTGCAACCCATTCAAACCTCATGGTTGCCCAATGTGATACCACGCTTATCTTCAACTAACACAGCAAATCTACAAATATCTCTACGTGTATGTGAGGCATGTCGTTCCTTCAATTGCTTATTTATTTATTTATTTATTTATTTATTTATTTATTTATTTATTTATTTATTTATTTCAAAGTACCTTACAGGCCCCAAGGGGAGCATTGAGTAAGGGCGGCGTCATTGAACAAGTGGCAAGAGAAAACAGATATGTGAGAGCTAAAAAAGTTTATAGTGATCACGTGCTTGCAAAACAGTGTAACAAATATATTTATAACAAATATTCTTATGTCGTTATATGATAGCATGCCGGATAACTGAAGGCAGCTGTTTATAATGCAGAAGTTGCTTAGTTGAACGGACGTAGTTTTTGGGAACGGCATTACATTTACGTATGAAATATAAAAGCGTAACATGCTTTTCTCATAAATCAGGCTCGAGAATAATTTCTTTCGTTTACACCCATAGAAAAAGAAGCTGAAGGACGCGGCTACGTTCCTTATTTTTTAAAATTTTGTTTAAAGTGAACAAATTCTGGCATTTTACGTCCGGCGACATGATTATTAGGCACCCTGTTCAGTTCTCACCACCTGGGGTTCTTTAAAGGGACACTAAAGTGAAAAATGATGTCTTCTGAATCAGTAAATTACCGTTGTACAACACCAAAAACACCACTCTTACAACGATAAGACGTTTGGTAAGCCAAAAAAGCGCAAGAACCAAATACGGGTGGCGACGCCTACTTATGTTCCCGCACCTGGGGGCTGTGACGTCTTGGATTTTGATGGCATCTTCTTGGGCCTACTAATTATATACAGCGGTACAGATTGACTACATCGTGTTCTAAAGAAACCAAATATTAAACATGGCAAGTTCCGGGAACCTTTATTCAGCCAACGCGGGCCAAATGCGAAAACATACTTTGGAATCCCTGGCGTCGCGCTGACGTACCGGCGCTGGGGTTTCGGCGCGAAATTCAAATACTGATACTTGGACCTTCATTTTCTCATCTAATAAGCAAACTATTTTTTTTTGAAATGACTACCCGCAGGGTTCTCAAACAATGCTTCATTAGTCTACTAAACTGATTTATTGTTTCGCTTTAGTGTCCCTTTAACGTGCACCTAAACAAAAGCACGCGATTGTCTTTCCACTGTGAGGTCGAGTTTAGCAGCGCCAACGCCATACCCACGTTGGTAGACCTCGGAACGCCACGGTCTACGAACGGCATAATGTTTTCACACGCAAGCAGTGTTAAGTGTCTCTGTCAACTTTTTGCTTTTCATGTTGCCCACTGTGAGGTCGTGCACTTTCCCTGGAGGAAAAAAAAAATGTCTTCGCTTCTGGCGCGCCCCGTAGCTCTTCACACCTTCTGCATTTGATTTAAAATTTCAAATTTACCCTCATTACAGCTTTTCTCTCAAGGTTTATCTTCCCCCATCCGTTTAACCACCGGTTTCTTGGCCGATGTCGGTAATGGGCACGCGGGGTAAACAAGCAACCCTTTCTCACATGCACATGGTTGTATCTATTTGTCTGTATACACATGGCAAGGAGAAGAAGACGGTGACGAAGGCGTTTCAAGCATGGCGCTGCAGCAGGGCTTTAGGGCAGCGAAAAATTTCAAGCGCCTGGCCTGCCGCATAAGGTGAGAATGCGGTTCGATGTAGCACTTATGTATATGTCCGAAATCGCGTCTAAATGTTGATCCGCCCATGCTGCCTTGTTTGAGCAGGTCTTTCTTTTTCTTTGGCAACCCCACAGTTCAGAACAAAACGCTTTAGGCCAATGCTCCGAAAGAGCATCCGCGTTGAAGGCCTTACTTGCGTTATTAAGGTTCCTGCGGTCTACGCGGCTTCACGAGAGACTCTAAGAATGCCGCCCCCTACCGCTCTGTAGTGTACGCACTTTGTTCGTGCTTGTCTCCCTTTCCTTCTATCTTCCCCTTACACTTTGATTCTCTTTTGTATTCCCCTTAACCCTTCCCCCTGCGCAGGGTAGCCAGCCGGAACTACCTCTGGTTAACCTCCCTGCCTTTCTCTGCATTATTCTCTCTCTCTCTCTCTCCGCAGTTTATAAAATGGCCAGTTTGGGTTCACGGGCGCAATGCAAACTGGATGGACTGCAGTGCAAACTCTTTCTCTCACATTTGCGCGGCGCGACTCCAACTCGCTCCCGAAATTTGTAGCGCGCTTGTGAAGTATACTGGTAACGTATACATGCCACAGCGTTTATGCAAGCACGTTTTGGAGTCACTTGAACGGACAATTACCGAGTTGCCTTTAATTCTGTTGTAAGGCGCACTCGTATGCCCGCAGAACATCCTCAAATCGAAAGAACGACAACATGCTTGAGCTGATGCAGAAGGTGGAAGGCGATACCAGAGGGAGGATCCGGTAATATTGCGCAAGAGTTGTGTTACGTGCTTGCGCGCTAGCTACACCGCGTACGCTTTGCCACACTGCCGAATTTGAACCCGACGCCCACCGGTACTCGTCCGCCGCTAGGGCAGCACTGCGTCATTACCCTTTTCCAAAAGCTGATGCATTGTCGTATGTATACGGTACAAACTAGAGTCCTTGTGACGCATTTGTGACTGCGTCTGGTCGCCCAGCGATCACCGAGCACCTGCCGGAGGTGCGAAAAGCGCTGGAAGACATGCACTCCCGTGTGTCGCGTCTCAATCGCGGAGCAGGGTACCTACGTAGAGTCTTATACTTTCGGCATGCCGTAAGCCCGCGTTGAAAGGCTGTAGTATCTGTGGTATCTGAACTAGTAGGACTGTAGTAGCTGCCGTGAACGTCACACGATCGCTGTCACCATCGTCACCTCTTGCTGCTGTCGTCAGTGGTGTAACCTGTAGGTGGCACACTGGGCACGCGATTCGCTCCCCCCACTCCTCCTCTAAAGAAATTCTGTTAGTATGCAGCCTGTCCAGCCCCCCTTCCTCCCTCCCTCCCTTCCCCGCCCCGTCCCTGTCATGTGTATCAAGTGCATGTCTACCTCCTAAAAAAAAAAAAGGCTACGTCACTGGTTGTCGTTACACACACGCTGACGTCAGACACATATAACTATAACTGATCGTCTCACACAAACACGTGGTCCACCTGCTAACGCTTGGCGTAATTCCAAACAATGCTTGGTAGCCAGCTACCAGCAAAATTCGTCGCATAACATTGATTCCTACAGTGCGTGAGGTCTGCTTCGTTGTTTTTTTTTACATTCCTCAGTGGTTTTAGGACTTGAGCTGTGCTGGGCAAACCATGTAAAAAAGAGTTGTTTCGGTTTTCGCGCTGTCTGTCTATCGGTTTGTAGCGTTTGGATTAATCGCACGTGCCGTTTAGTTCCGTATGCTTTCACGCACAAGCAGCGTTTACTGCCCGCATAGTCATCTCTCATTACGACGTATGATTCAGTCATCCTTTCAATTTTTCAAACTTATTTTCTTATTCTTGCAAACGTTTTTTTTTTTGCACTTAATTTCTCTAATTTGATTTCTTCAGCCCTCTGCGGCCGAAGTCGTCAATTCCTGCCGACTGGAGCGGTGGCGCAGGCAAGGTAAGTGACGTAGGGCTTCACGTTACAATCCTTCCAACAGAGAACTCGCTCATTCTGTCACTCAATCAATCGACAAATTGATCGGTCGGGTGGTCGGTCAAAGATGACCACTCGGGTTTTTTCAACGTGCACGCGAAGCACGATACACGAGCTGTTGGCTGCTGCCGCGACCGGGGATCGAACTCGCAACCT